>NW_027673619.1:0-139987 GCF_964194415.1 Vipera berus
GGAACAACCCCCCCGGCCCCCTCCAGAAGCTGTGAATGCTTCAACACTGGAGGTTTTTGAGAAGAGACTGGACAGCCATTTGTCTGAAATGGTGTAGGGCAGGGATTTTCAAACTTGGCCCTTTTATGACTTGTGGACTTCAACTCCCAGAATTCCTCAGCTAGCGTGCCTGGCTGAGGAATTCTGGGAGTTGAAGTCCACAAGTCATAAAAGGGCCAAGTTTGAAGACCCCTGGTATAGGGTTTCCTGCCTGAGCAGGAGGTTGGACTAGAAGATCTCCAAGGTCCCTTCCAACATCATCATCATCATCATCATCATCATCATCATCATCATCATCATTATTACTATTATCCTCCACCATGCAATCAGAACTGAGGAAGCCTCTTGGATGAGAAGCGAAACATCTTCAGGCCAAATTCAGGCCAAAAAAAAAAAAGACAGTCCAGTTCCTTTTTGAAAAAGCACCTTTGGGAGAACCATGACCTGGATGACTGAGAATGTCCACAGACATGGAACAATTTACGGTTTGTGGACTTCAACTCCCAGAATTCTCCAGGGAGCCATTTTGGCTGGGGGATTCTAGGAGGTGAAGTCCACCACATCGTACAGTTGCCAAGATTGGGGAAGACTGCTCTAGAGTTTTCCCTAACCCTTTCCCGCCACTTTTTCCTACCCACCATCGGCCTGTGTTTTGATGGCCCATCACAATAACAACGTGCCAGCCTACCTGTGACTGCAGCTTCACCATTGCTGCTTCCATCTCACTGTTGGATTCATTCAGTTCACTGATTTCGTTGTTTAACTGTTTGATTTCTTCGTCATTCTCTAGAACTTTTAAGACACAAGAGGGGAAGAAAACCACCATCATCCCGGTGACAACAATAACACCTTAGGTGTGTTTTTTTTCCAAACCCAGCCCCAGATGTATTCAAATATTTTCTAAAGAAAAGAAGATACAGGGGTGACATGATAGGAGTGTTCCAGTATCTGAGGGGCTGCCACAAAGAAGAGGTGGTCACATTATTCACCAAAGCACCAGAGGGAAGGACGAGAAACAATGATTGGAAACTGATCAAAGAGAGAAGCAAAACCTGGAATTAAGGAGAAACTTCCTGACAGTGAGGACAATCAACCAGTGGAAAAGCTTTGCCTTCAGAAATTGTGGGCGCTCCCATCACTGGAAGATTTTAAGAAGAGACTGGACAGTCACTTGTATGAAATAGTATAGGTTCTGCTGCTTGAGCTGGGGGCTGGACTAGAAGACCTCCAGGGTCCCTTTCAGATTCTATTCTATTCTATTCTATTCTATTCTATTCTATTCTATTCTATTCTATTCTATTCTATTCTATTCTATTCTATTCTATTCTATTCTATTCTATTCTATTCTATTCTATTCTTCTATTCTATTCTATTCTATTCTATTCTTGGAATTATAATGAATCATAAAAACAACAAATCAAACTCATCAGCCCCAAGAAATTAGGTTGGCCAATGCAGGTAGTCCTCGACTTACAACCACAACTGAGTCCATAATTTCCGTCGCAAAGTGAGTTTGGCCTCATTTTATCTTTTTTTGCCACAGTTGACTCACCGCATTTGTAAAGTGAATCATGCGGTCATTTAGCAAATCCAGCTTCCCCCATTGACTTTGCTTGCCGGACGCCAGCTGGGAAGGTCACAAATGGTGATCACGTGACACCCCCCCCACCCCCGGGACAGTGTAACTGTCATAAATTCACGCCAGTTGCCAAGTCTCCGGATTTTGATCATGGTGCAGCCGTTGTAAGGGTGAACACTAGTCATATTTTTTTTAATGCTTTTGAAACTTCAACTGGTCACTAAATGAGTAGGACAACCTTGGCTTTTTATGACTCGTGGACTTCAACTCCCAGAATTCCTCAGCCAGCCATGCTGAGGGAAAAGGGAGAGGTTTCCATGCTGAGCCATGCTGGCTCAAGAATTCTGGGAGTTGAAGTCCACGAGTCAGAAAAGAGCCAAGGTTGCCTACCCCTGACCTATAGGTAGAGGTAGTCCTTGCTTAATGACTGGTTGCCTAGCAACCATTTGAAGTCATGATGGAGCCCCCAAAAGATACCAGACTTCAAAGTTCCGATTGCCCCGCCCACTCCTTGCATTTTGGGTGCTGGGCAACCAGCTTGCATTTACAACTCTTTGCAGCATCCTGCAGTCACATGACCAGAATTTTTGATGGTGTTTTTTTTTTGGCCAGTTTTCGGTGTCCTGGTTTCTGGCAAAACCCCACCCATTAGATATAATGGCTTCATTTAACAACCCTCTTGTTCATTGAACGACCCTTGCCAAAAAGGTGGTCAAATCAGGCGCGGTTATTTGGTGACCCGCTTAACGACTGCCGTGGTCTACAGCTTTAATTCCCTGCTCATTTACGGTCGCAAATTGAGAACTACTGGTATTCATGATTAGAAATAGATTTCTTGAACAAAATTTCTTTGGAAAGATTATACGTTTCGTGGACGTGTTAGAGAGGTTGCAAAGAGAAGCAGAATCTGTTCATAACTGTGAGGGACTTCCGAGGTGCAAGGGAATGGGAATCCCTTTGCTGAAATTGTAGTGCAATTTTTAAACAAATTAAAGGTAAAGGTAAAGGTTCCCCCGCACATGCGTGCTAGTTGTTTCCGACTCTAGGGGCCGGTGCTCATCTCCATTTCAAAGCCGAAGAGCCAGTGCTTGTCCAAGGACATCTCCGTGGTCATGTGGCCGGCATGACTAGATGCCAAAGGTGCACGGATTGCTGTTACCTTCCCACCGTAGTGGTCCCTATTTTTCTACTTGCATTTTTATGTGCTTTCGAACTGCTAGGTTGGCAGAAGCTGGGACGAGTAACAGGCACTCACTCTGTTACGTGGCACTCGGGATTCGACCCGCCAAACTGCCGACCTTCTGATCAACAAGCTCAGCGTCCTAACCCACTGAGCCACCGCGTCCCTATATTAAACAAATTAGGTAGCTCAAATTTAACCTGTATAGGTTATCCTGACCAGAGAAGAATATTAATATGGTGGTTATGTACAATGTATAAAACAAAGGTGCATGAATGGATGATATTACCTGGCTGGGTAATGAAATGGCTGCAAGAAAATAACCAAGCTCAGAGAGAGAGAGAGAGCACCCGGCACCCCAATGTTAGATTGCTCTGCCCCCGAATTACAAAACTAGCTGAATAATAAGACAAATTATTTTTTACCATCGCTGGTCTTGAATTTAGCATTGAGTATATCATCCCCTGAGATTTTCCCTTTTTTTCCAGCAAAAGTCGCTCTTGGACACCCCGATAAGCTGAAAGAAAAACGAAAAAAATTAGAACTTCCAAAAGGAGCTGTAACCACGAAATAATTCAAGCTCAATTGACATGATGTAGTACGGTATATGTTGAAAAAGTGTGTCCTAACTTGTTCTCCTTCCTTCTTTCCTTCCTCCGTCCTTCCCTACCATTTCCTTCTTCCCTCCCTCTCATCTATCTTCCTTCCTTCCTTCCTTCCTTCCTTCCTTCCTTCCTTCCTTCCTTCCTTCCTTCCTCCCTCCCTCCCTCCCTCTCCTCCCTCCCATCTTCCTTCCTTCCTTCTATCATGGTTCAAAGAACATTGGATGTTCTTGCTTTGACTCCTTCCTTCCTTCCTTCCTTCCTTCCTTCCTTCCTTCCTTCCTTCCTTCCTTCCTTCCTTCCTTCCTTCTTTCCTTCCTTCCTCCCATTTCCTCCCTCTCTCCCGTGATTCTGGGCAGCACACCACAGATAAAACAGAAAATATGAAAAGAGCAGTTAGAAATATAAAAGCCACATTAACGTGGGTAATTAAATCTTATTCCTTACAACAACCCAGAAGACCTCTGTTATCGACATCCCTTAATATTAAATCTGGCGTAGCTCGGTGAATTCATTACATGATCGTTAATCGGGTAGATTGAGTCAGGAAATGTTAGGAATGGACAAGCGGTCAGTTTCAAATCCTAGAATATTGCTAATTGTCGAAGGCAAGTATAAATTAGATAGCTTTTGATTTTGCTATACAGATAATCCTCGACCTACGACCGGAATTTCTGTGGCTGACCCGGGAAGTCGTTAAGTAAGTTGCGCCCAATTTTACAGCCTTTTTACCACGGTTGTTAAGTGAATCCTGCGGTTGTTAATGAATCACACAGTCATTTATCAAATCTGGCTTCCCCCATTGACTTTGCTTGTCAGAAGCTGGGTGGGAAGGACACAGATGGTGACCACGTGACCCCAGGAGACGAGCCGCTTGCCAAATGCCCAAATTTTGATGTTACTGTGGGATGTAGTGACAGTTATAAGTGTGAGGACCTGCTGTAAATCACCTCTTTTCAGTGCGGTTATAGCTTTGAACAGCTGGCTGCTAAACAAATGGTTTTACGTCAACTCTACCTGTATCACAAACAACAAGCAGTCACAGAGAAAATGTTATACTGTATGCCCTACAATATTCTTGCAGCAGTAATCAATTTAATTTCTGTGTGCTCTGTCCAGTGGTGGTCATGCATGCAAGCGCTTTTTTTTTGGAACGTTTGAAGAACGCATGAGCAACGGATGAATCATCAAACTGGTAGCATCTGATAAACTGCTCTCTCATTTTATTTTTGTTCCATCGGCTGTACAAGCCAACGTTTCCTTCCGTACCAATCACTACGATGACATTTCAGCCTCCAGCCACAAAAGCAGTATATTTTGCTTGCCTGCCCTGTCAATTTCAGGATTAAAGGTTACCATAAAAACTAACCAATCTCCTTTCCTTCTGCTTGGCTGATGGGAGCGTACGCTTGGATCGCTGTTCTAGTAAAGGCTTCTTTAAAGAGCCCTGGAGGCCCAGTGGTTAGAATGCATTATTGCAGGGAAATTCTGCCCACAGCCTGAAGTTTGATCCTGATAGGGCTCGAGGATGACTCAGCCTTCCATCATCCTGAGGTCAGCAAAATGAGGAGTCACATTGTTGGAGGCATTATGCAAACAATGCTTACATTGTAAACTGCCCGGAGAGGGCTGTAAAGCAGGCGTCCCCAACCTGTGGCCTGTGGCCCGATAGCGGGCCGTGGCCTGCTGGCTACTGATCCGTGGGACAGGCTGGCCAGTGTGTGCGTATGTGCATGCACACCCCCTCACTTGCATTAGCACCGTGGCCGTGGGGCGCTAAAACAGGAAGCCGCACCACGGGGTGCAAAAATGGGCTGCTGCTCCACCTTGGGGTACAAAAATGGGACACCATCGCAGCACAGGGCACAAAACCAGGCTGTCGCCACGCTGCAAGATGCAAAAATGGCCACTGCAGTGCCGCGGGGCGCAAAAACAGCCGTAGCAGTGCTGCAGGGCGCAGAAACAAGGCACTGCGCCATGCGAGAATGGGGCAGGGCTAGTGAGCATCACGCAGGCACTAGCCCCGCCCCGTTTGTGGCACAAACGTGCTCGCAGCCCCATGCTCACCCATGCGCACGCACATAAAATGCTTCCCTCTCTCTTTTCCCTCCAGTCTGCCAACTGAGAAAGGTTGGTGACCTCTGCTGTAAAGCACTACCGGCCAGTATATAAAAACTAAATCCTATTGTTTGTGAAGACCAAAATATTTGGTCAATGACTGCATTGCACCCAAGTACCGTCTTTGCTATATCCTTCTTGACATTACAGGTAGTCCTCAACTTACGACCACAATTGAGCCCCAAATTTCCATTGCTAGGTGGGACCGTTGCTAAGCTCCATTTTATGACCTTTCTTGCCACAGTTGTTAACTGAAGCACTGCAGCTAAGTTAGCAACCCCGTTGTTAACCGAATTGGCTTTGCTCGTCAAAAGGCCGCAAAAGGAGATCACATGACTGCAATCGTCATAAATATCTGCCAGTGGCCGAACATCTGAATTTTGATCACGTGATCACGGAGATGCTGCAGGGGCAAGTCATCAGTCACTTTTTTCAGTGCTGTTGTAACTTCAAATGGTCACTAAACAAGTGGGGCTAAGTCAAGGACTAACTGCATGAACTTTGTTCACTGTCTTAAGTTATCAGCCGTGGTTGCGCAGTGGTTAGAATGCGGTACTGCAGGCTAATTCTGCTGACTGCCAACTGCCAGCAGTTCGGCAATTTGAATTTCAACAAGCTCAAGGTTGACTCAGCCTTCCATCCTTCCGAGGTTGGTAAAATGAGGACCCAGATTGTTGGGGGCAAGAGGCTGACTCTGTAAACCGCTCAGAGAGGGCTATGAAGCGGTGCTATTTCTATCTATCTATCTATCTATCTGTCTGTCTGTCTGTCTGTCTGTCTGTCTGTCTGTCTGTCTATCTATCTATCTATCTATCTATCTATCTATCTATCTATCTATCTATCTACCTACCTACCTACCTACCTGTATGTCTGTCTATCTCTACCTACCTACCTATTTAACTTGTCTGTCTGTCTGTCTCTCTCTCTCTCTACTTACCTACCTACCTACCTACTATATCTATCTATCTATCTATCTATCTATCTATCTATCTATCTATCTATCTATCTATCTATCTATCTATCTATCTATCTATCTATCTATCTATCCATCCATCCATCCATCCATCCATCCATCCATCCATCCATCCATCCATCCATCCATCCATCTATCTATCTATCTATCTATCTATCTATCTATCTATCTATCTATCTATCTATCTATCTATATCTGTTCCAATCTATCTATTAGAATGCAGTATTGCAGGCTAACTCTGCATTCCACTGCCAGCAGTTCGATCCTAAGCGGCTCAAGGTTGACTCAGCCTTCCATCCTTTAAAGGTCGGTAAAAATGAGGACCCGTATTGTTGGGGGCAACAGGCTGATTTTGTAAACCACTTAGAGCTGTAAAGTGCTGTGAAGTGGTATATAAGTTTAAGTGCTATTGCTATTGCTATTTGTAAAAACAATAAACGCAGGATACAAATAAATAAAATAAAATAAAATAAAGAAGTCCGGAACGAACCCCCAAATTGAACACCAGCTCTGTCTGTGGAAGGGTTGCTCCACTGAGAGTTAAAGGTGACTGTTGACCCACACATCTGGTATAACAGAACCCTCAAAAATAATTAGGGTTAGGGTTAGCGCTAGGCAGATGCTATTCTGAGAATTTTTTTCTTGGAAAGGATTCACTCGTGCAAATGTTTTCAGTTCTGATTTTAAAAATAGAAGATCACTGAAAAGTTTGGAAACAGAATAACAGAGTTGGAAGGAACCTTAGAGGTCTTCAAGTCCAACCCCCTGCTCAGTCAGGAGAGCCTATACCATTTCAGACAAATTGTGGTCCAATCTCTTCTGAAAAACCTGCAGTGTTGGAGCACCCACAACTTCTAGAGGCAAGTAGTTCCACTGATTAATTGTTCTAAATGTCAGGAAGTTTCTCCTTAGTTCCAGGTTGCTTCTCTCCTTGATTTGTTTCCATCCACTACGTCTTGTCCTGCCTTCAGGAGCTTTGGAGAAGAGCTTGACTCCCTCTTCTTTGTAGCAGCCCCTGAGATATTGGAACACCGCTATCATGTCACCCCTGGTCCTTCTTTTCATCAAACTAAAGGTAAAGGTAAAGGTTCCCCCGCACATGCGTGCTAGTCGTTTCCGACTCTAGGGGCCGGTGCTCATCTCCGTTTCAAAGCCGAAGAGCCAGCGCTTGTCCGAGGACGTCTCCATGGTCATGTGGCCGGCATGACTAGATGCCAAAGGCGCACGGAACGCTGTTACCTTCCCACCGTAGTGGTCCCTATTTTTCTACTTGCATTTTTACGTGCTTTCGAACTGCTAGGTTGGCAGAAGCTGGGACGAGTAACAGGCGCTCACTCTGTTACGCGGCACTCGGGATTCGACCCGCCAAACTGCCGACCTTCTGATTGACAAGCTCAGTGTCCTAACCCACTGAGCCACCGCGTCCCCCTTCATCAAACTAGACATACCCAATTCCTGCAATTGTTCTTCGTATGTTTTAGCCTCCAGTCCCCTAATCGTCTTTGTTGCTCTTCACTGCAGTTGAAGAAAATGTGTTTGACTGACATGACATTCATTTTCAAACAAAATATTTTTGCCTTCTTTGAGAGGAGAAGGATTGATTTCTCTAATTCCTGCTTTTTTATTATTTTTCTCCTTTGTCAGGGGGAGGAAAATTAGAAAAAGAAAACATCTATTTTACATTTGTGCTAAATTTGTTGCTCAATGGCATCTTTCCCCTCGAGTTTATAAGCAATATTTTTTATACATCCATTAGAAATTCATTATCACATGAACAGCCTTGCATTTGGGTAAGAATTTATATACTAGAGGAACTCGGTTGCAGATTGCCCATAAAAAGATACAGTCATACAACTTGGCCATAAAATGAAGTTTTTAATGGAAGTGAATGCTTGATGTCTCCTAAATTTGGATTTCTATATTACATTGTTAAGATAGTCCTCGACTTACGATCATAGCTGAGACCAACATTTCCATTGCTAAGCAAGACGGGTGCCAAGTGAGTCATGCTCCGACTTTACAACCTTTTTTGCCACCGTTGTTAAGCAAATCGCTGCACTTGTTAAGTGAATCTTAGGGTCAATAAGCAAATATGGATTTTTCCATTGATTTTGCTTGTCAGGAGCTGACTGGGAAGATCACAAATGCAATCATGTGGGACGCTGCAACTGTCATAAGAACACGTCAGTGTTGTGATATGATATGATGTGATATTTGTATTGCTTGTAGTCACTCTATAAGAGCTAAAGTGCGATAGATTTAATAGTTCATTGTTGTTAGCATATGGTTGTTTATGATTGTTTTTACTTTTATACCTTATATTTAGCTCTGGGAAGTCGGGGACGGGGAGGGTGGAAGGGGAGGGTGGGAGGGTTGGGTAGGGCTGGGAAGGGGGTGGGTGGGTGGGGAGGGGTTGTTAAAGATAAAATGTATTGAAAAACCTTTCAATAAAAAAAAGAACACGTCAGTGGCCAAGCGTCTGAAATTTGATCAAATGACTATGATGATGCTGTGACAAACATTAGTAGGAGGACCTGATGTGAATCACTTTTTTTCCAGTGCCAGTGTAACTTCAAATGGTCACTAAAGGAAAGGCTGGTCACTAAAGGAAATTGTACTGTACTGCTCAGGACTTAGATTTGAGCATTCCACAAGATACCATTATTAAGAACAATTCTAACCAGAATTCGCCATACAGATAGTCCTCGACAGTTATTTGTACATTCAAAGTTACAATGGTGCAGAATGGAATGGAATAGAATGGAATGGAATGAGAATAGAATAGAATAGACTAGACTAGACTAGACTAGAATAGAATAGAATAGAATAGAATAGAATAGAATAGAATAGAATAGAATAGAATAGAATAGAATAGAATAGAATAGAATAGAATAGAATAGAATAGAATTGGAAGGGACCTTGGAGGTCATTTAGTCCAACCCCCTGCTCAGGCAGGAGACCCTATACCAGTGATGGCAAACCTTTTAGAGACCGAGTGCCCAAACTACAACCCAAGACCTACTTATGTATCGTTGGGTGCCGGGTGGGCGTGGCCCATTGGGTTGGTGTGGCCCATTGGCTGGGCGTGGCTGTGGTGTTAACGGCAGACTGGGTTTGGACTAAAAGGTTCAATCAAGCAATTCCAACTTTGCGAGATCTTTTTTTGTCCCGTGAGAAGTTGAAATTGATTGATTGATTGAACCTTTTTTTTTTTGCACACGGCTGGCGGAGGCCTAAAGCGAAAAGGTTTTATAAAACCCAGCTGAAGGCCTAGGACTGGGGCGACGGTGTGCGTGCCCACAGAGAGGGCTCTGCGTGCCACCTGCGGCACGCGTGTCATAGGTTCGCCACCACGGCCCTATACCATTTCAGACAAATGGCTGTCCGTTCTCTTCTTAAAAACCTCCAGTGTTGGAGCATTCACAGCTTCTGGAGGCAGGTTGTTCTACTGGTTAATTGTTCTCACTGTCAGTAAGTTTCTCCATAGTTCCAGGTTGCTTCTCTCCTTGATTAGTTTCCATCCATTGTTTCTTGTCTTGCCTTCAGGCGCTTTGGAGAATAGCTTGACTATTAAATTAAATTAGACATATCCAATTCATGCAACCATTTCTTCTATGTTTTAGCCTCCAGTCCCCTGATCACCTTTGTTGCTCTTCTCTGAAAAAAGAGCAACACTTATGACTATTACAGCGTCCCCATGGTCATGTGATCAAAATTCAGACTTGGTTTGGCAACTGGCTAGGAGTTATGATGGCTGCAGTGTCCCCAGAAGTCATGGAATCCCCTTTTATGGGGATTTTTTATTTTTTTTATGGGGAAACCAGATTCACTTAACATCCGTGTTACTAACTTAAGAACCACAGTGACTCAGTTAACAACAGTGGCAAGAAAGGTCATAAAATGGGGCAAAACTCACTCCAGAACTGTCTCGCTTAGCCACGGAAATTAAGGCAAGGGCTCAGCTGTGGCCGTAAGCTGAGGAGCACCTGTAGTAAAAATGGGCATAAAACAGGGATATTTAATCTTTATAGAGATTTAATCTTTATAGGGGCTGCCACAAAGAAGAGGGTGGGGTGGGGTGTCAAGCTATTCTCCAAAGCGCCTGAAGGCCGGACAAGAAGCAACGGATGGAAACAAATCAAGGAGAGAAGCAACCTGGAACTGAGGAGAAATTTCTTGTGTGAACAATTAATCAGGGCAGGGGACTTCAAACTTGGCCCTTTTATGACTTGTGGACTTCAACTCCCAGAATTCCTCAGACAGCTGAGGAATTCTGGGACTTGAAGTCCACAAGTCATAAAAAGGCCATGTTTGAAGACCTCTGAATCAGGGGAACGACTGTCCCCGAACCCCCCCCCCCCCAAGAAATTACGGATGCTCCAACACTGGAAGTTTTGAAAAAGAAACTGGAGGGCCATCTGTCTGAAATAGGGTTTCCTGCCTGAGCAGGGGGTTGGACTAGATGACCTCCAAGGTCCCTTCCAACTCTAATTGTTATTGTTATTATGTCGCGCCGGATGCTTGAAATTTACCTTCTGTGAGTGAGGAAGCTTCCGTTGGCGTGGCCCGAGCCATCGCAGCCAGGAGTTGGGCAAGTGGGACCCTCATTCTTGAGCGACTTCCACGAAAAGGAGGAGCCATTGAGGGAACTTTCCTTCTGTCTCCGGGCTGCAAGGGGACAGCCTGAGGCACTGCGATGGGAGGCGTATTTGCCACTGATGTGTCCGAGTCCAACACAACCAGGAACAGGGCACCTAGAGGAGTACAAAGAAGTCTTAAGGAATGGCAACTCAGAATAGGAACCCCAACCCCTCCCCCTCCCCATCTTATGGAATCTGATTCACTCAGAGGCCTGAGCCCCCCCCAACTTAAGACCAGTGGTGGGATTCAGCCGGTTCACACCGGTTTGGTAGAACCGGTAGCTAATTTTTTGTTGCCCGGGCCTAGAATGGACGTCCGGAAACGGCATCCATGCAGAGAAACGTTGGTTCACATATTTCAGGGGTCTTCAAACTTGGCCCTTTGATGACTGAGGAATTCTGGGAGTTGAAGTCCGCGAGTCGTCAAAGGGCCATGTTTGGAGACCCCTGACGTATTTGAATCCCACCATGGCTTACGACCCTGCTGGAGCCCAGCGTTTCTGTTGCGAAGCGAAGCGTTTGTCGAGTGAAATTTGACCTCTCCATTTTGCGACCTTTCTTGCCACAGCCGTGAAGTGAATCCCTGCGGTCGTAAGTCGAGGACTACCCGTATCCACCTGTTGAATCATTCCCAAGGACTAGTTATGATTATCACTGTAATACACGTCAATTCAAAAGCATACACTAGTGTCTGCTACAGGGTGGTGCTGTTAAAAAAAAAAGAGGGGGCGTGTATAAAAGAGAATATTTGGAGCTCAGGTGTTGAATTGTGACCAGCTCAGCAGCAGCAGCAGCAGCAGGAGGAAGAGGAGGAGGAGGAAGAGGACTGTTGGGTCCTTGGTGCTCTCTGAGTTTGGTGGTTTTTTTGCAGATGTTTCATTACCAAATTAGGTAACATCATCAGTGCACTGATGATATTACCTAGGTGGGTAATGAAACGTCTGCAAGAAAACCACCAAGCTCAGAGAGCACCAAGGACCCCACAGTCTCCCCCTCCATCTCCTCTTCTCTGCACCCCCTACTCCCTTGATGGTGCTACCTAGTTTGGTAATGAAACATCTGCACACTCATTGTTGTCCTCCTCCTCCCCCCTCCCTCCCTACAAACCCCCCCTCCTTTCTAGCACTGATGGTGCTACCTAGTTTGGTAATGAAACGTCTGCAAGAAAACCATCAAGCTCAGAGAGTGCTAAGGACCCCAGAAAAGGGAATCTTATTTGGGGGGGGATCACGACCACACTGGAGGTGGCAACTAGGCCGACAGCAAACCCCCCCTTTCCCTCTCACTCCCTGCCCATCTTTCATTCTCGTATCGCTCTATTCTCATCGTTTTCTTTGTCATTGTTTATTCCATTGTTCCACTATTTTGCTACTGTTACGTTTGCCCTTGTTTTCATTGCTCCCTTCTTATTGCCATAAGCCTCCTGGAATAGCCCCACGGCGGGACGGGCAAGAATAAATAAATTTAACAAATAAAATAAATCTGACGGAATAGAACGCGAGCTACCCCTTTAACGCAGCGAAACCATTAGGAATCTCAAAGGCAATCGTCAACCTATATACTGTGGTTTGGCTTGAGTTTCATTACTCTATGTTTCATTGTTATCTCCATCAGCATTTTAATTTTATTCCATTCGAAGAAAGCAAGCGGAGGAGTTGACGACTGGGAAGCCCATCGCGGCTATTTCATTCCCCCTCTGAGATAATTCGGAAACCCTGATCCTGTTTTAAATCACGTGCAAATGTGGCACAATTCACCTATAATATCCCTGCGAGCAGGTTGCTGAGTACATTCATAACAGCCCCGTTGTTTATGTGTTCGCAAGGAATTGACGGAAATCTCCGGAGAAAGAGGGAAAGAGAAAGAGGGAAAAGCGAAGGCGACAATTAGAATCGGCACTCAACGGCACGACCGTTACATATTTTACGTTGCTAATTTAACTTTCGTTGGATTCGTATTATAAAAATAAAAAATAAACCAGCATCTTGTTGGCGCCAACAGCTGGCTTGAGATCTACTGAGGGCGTTTGTCTGTATGAGGTTGTGGGAGAGAGTTTCAAAATGTTTTCTGGCTGTTTTTAATGGGACGGATGGCAAAGGATGGCCAATTAAATACTGGTCATCCTCAATTTATGACTGCAATTGATCCCAGGATATTTGTGGCTAAGCGGAAAAAAAAATTATGAAGTGAGTTTTGCTCCATTTTACGGTGTTTCTCGCCACCGTCGTTAAGGGGATCACTTCAGCCGTTAGGTTAGAAAAACACAGTTGTTAAGTCAATCTGGCTTCCCCATCGGAAGGTCGCAAAAGGAGAATCACATGAGCCCTGGGACCCTGCAACCCTCACAAGTACGAGTCAGTTGCCAAGCGGCCGAATTTTGATCCTCTGACCACGGGGATGCTGCAACGGTCGCAAGTGTGAAAAACGGGCATGAAAAGGGTGCCGTTGTAACTCTGAACGATCCCTAAACAAACGATTGTAAGTCAAGAGCAACCTGTAATTCAGAGAAAGTAATACAGCTGATGTCAAATTGTTCTTCAAATAGAGATGTGGAATGATGTGCAACAGGGAACTAATTAGGATTGTGATCCTAAAAAAAAAAAGGTGTGTGTGTGTGTGTGTGTGTGTGTCCGTCAAACCCTCCCTTTCCTTGTTTAGGTTTATTACGTTTATTAAAAAAAAATTTTTATACCGCCCTTCTCCCGAAGGACTCAGGGCGGTGAACAGGGCATATCATAAAACTACAAAAATACAAAAGTTAAAAAAAGAATAAAATTATTGCCCACAGTAAAAACAATAGAAAATATATATAAATATTAAAACCCTAAATAACTCCCCATCAGGCCAGGCCAGCTTGTTCAAATAAATGGGTCTTTAACCCGTGCCGGAAGGAGCGGAGATCCGGTGCCATCCAGAGCTCAACCGGCAGCTGATTCCACAAAGCCGGAGCGCCCACAGAGAAGGCCCTCCCCCTGGGGGCCACCAGCCGACATTCTCTGACCGGTGGCACCCTGAGGAGGCCCTCTCTGTGGGAACGCACGGGGTGGAGGGGAGTCGACGCCGGCAGCAGGTGGTCCCCGAGGTATTCCGGACCCATGCCATGTAAGGACTTAAAAACCATCACTTGTGATCCGGTTCAGATGCCATTGGAGACAAACAGCAGTTTGCGTTAACAACCACCACTAACGTGCAATCAATTTGAGCAGAAGAGTTTGTTCACATGGGAAAACAGAGACAAACCGAGTGCCTGGGGTCGGTAGTTCTAGTTTAAGAAAGAATCTTACAACAGCTGTAGGATTCTGCGTGGTGCTATAGCAGGGCTGGAAAGAATGAGGGACGGTGAACCCACTTCAAGTGTTATGCAAATGCCAGGCGTGGCAATTCTGATGATGGCTGGGAGGTAATTAATTGACCCTTGTGGTCGAACCATGGCAGCATGGGCAATTCCTAGACCACAGGTCTGCAACCTGCGGCTCCGGAGCCGCATGCGGCTCTTTCAGCCGTCTCCTGCGGCTCCCAGTCTTCTGCCATGTGCAGTCCAAAAAAAAAAAAAGTGGGACTAAAAAAGTTCAACCAATCAATTCAAATATGCAGGGTAGGTGCATATCTCGCCTTGGCTCCCACTCTTCAGTCAAAGCCTGTTCTGCGCATGCGCGCATGTACGTGCATGCGCACACATTTTTTGCGGCACCCAGTTTATCCTTTTCTGAGGGAACCGGTTCCGAGTGGCTCTTTCACTGTTTCAGGTTGCTGACCCCTGTCCTAGACTGTGGCTGGATTTTAAACACCCTCTCCTGGCAGGAATTCAGACCTCGGGGAGGGGGGGGTAGAGAAATGCATTTTTTTTTCTTTTTCAAATTGTATCCTGCTGCGGCAGGTGGGGGGGGGGAAACAGGAGGAAGAGAAGAGGAACAGGGAGATGGAGGGTGACATGCTGTGATCTCACCTGCCCTGACATACAGGTAGTCCTTGACCTGCAACCATCGACCAATGAAGGAGAATTAATTGTAGCTCGGGGTTGAAATGAGGGGGTCCTGGATGCTCTCTGAGCTTGCTTGTTTTCTTGCAAACATTTCATTACCCTAACTAGGTAACATCATCAGTGCTAGAAGGGAGTGGGGGGCATGGGGGGAGGAGGAGGAGGAGGGGGAGGACTGTGGGGTCCTCGGTGCTCTCTGAGCTTGATTGTTTTCTTGCAGACGTTTCATTACCCAACCAGGTAACATCATCAGAAGGGAGTGTGAGGGGGGCATGGGGGGGAGGAGGAGGAGGGGGAGGAGGGGAGGATTGTGGGGTCCTTGATACTCTCTGAGCTTGATTGCTTTCTTGCAGACGTTTCATTACCCAACCAGGTAACATCATCAGTGTTAGAAGGGAGTGTGGGGGAGCATGGGAGGGGGAGGAGGAGGAGGAGGAGAGGATTGTGGGGTCCTTGATACTCTCTGAGCTTGATTGCTTTCTTGCAGACGTTTCATTACCCAACCAGGTAACATCATCAGTGTTAGAAGGGAGTGTGGGGGAGCATGGGAGGGGGAGGAGGAGGAGGAGGAGAGGATTGTGGGGTCCTTCATACTCTCAGAGCTTGATTGTTTTCTTGCAGACGTTTCATTACCCAACCAGGTAACATCATCAGTGTTAGAAGGGAGTGTGGGGGAGCATGGGAGGGGGAGGAGGAGGAGGAGGAGAGGATTGTGGGGTCCTTGATACTCTCTGAGCTTGATTGCTTTCTTGCAGACGTTTCATTACCTAACCAGGTAACATCATCAGTGTTAGTAAAGGAGTGTGGTTTGCTGCGGGTTTATATTCCAGCGTCTTGCCTGTCTGGGTGGGTGGGAATGATCTTAGGGATTCTTCGGTTGGGCTGTTCACTAATGGCTCTTTGGCACTTTCTTGACTGGAGTATGGCTTGCTTGGTGGTTGGTCTGAAGGTGACCAAGGTTTAGATCAGCTCCAAGGTCACCTTCAGACCAACCATCAAGCAAGCAATGCGCCAATCGAGAAAGATTCATTTAAAAACTGCACCGATTCACTTAACAGCTATGGGGGGAAAAAGGTGGCAAAATGGGGAAAAACCTCACTTAACCTTGCTTAGCGATGGAAATGTTGGGCTCAGTTGTGGTCGTAAGTTGTGGACTACCTGTATCATATTACCCACAGAGGCAACCAAGAAGGAGAAAGGCGGTTTTCAGAAATAGGCAACAGACCCTGTTTTTTTTCCCCGAGAAGCAAAAACGCTCGCACGAAATCCATACGTTAGTCTGATGCAACGCAATGTTTGCATTACGAAAAAGTGTCTACGTGCGAACATGGCCCAGGCTGAAAGCTGAACCTTTGTTAGATTTGCTTGCTTTTTTTATAAACAGATATGGACTGGATTCACACAACATGTTGAATCAGATCGGTAGAAGTTCTTTCAGTGACATTTGTGCAATGTGTTAAGCTTGCTAAGCGTTCACTTGATTTTGTTCTGGCTTAAGCGTGTTAGGTAACTGCGGGGACGGTTGGTGTGGGGCTCAATTTTATTGCGTTAGCCCCCCCCTGACATGGGTTAATGGTGTGACTCTCAGATTTAAAGGTCCCCAAAAACAGGAGAGGTGTTTTCGCATCTGCATGCATATTAACGTGCGTGACATTTGCGTAATTTGCATTTTATTATCCATGACATTTTGAGTCACTTGGCCCCCAACAACCTCAGTTTTCTGGAGGACCGTATCTCTGATAATACTTCATTTTCAAGCGATCCTGTGGAAAGGGACCAACACTCTCACTTCACGAATGAAGGTGAATCTACGTGTCCCGGGATAATGTTGCAGGATCCAATCTGGGTCGGTCACTGGGATTGGGGTTTTTGTCTTCCAAGCTTTTGGACTTGTGCTGGATCCCATCCTCAGGGAGTTTCTCTCCACCCTGGAGAGGAAGACAAATTCTCTGGTCCCGCTGACTGACCAAGATTGGATCTCTTAATTCAACATTATTTCATTCCCTTGTCCACTAATCCTGGTATACCGTGTTTCCCCAAAAGTACTCTTCCCCCAAAATAAAGCCCCAGCTGATTTTGGGGGGAGGGTGGGCTTAATATAAGCCCTCCCCCCGAAAGTAAGCCCTACTTAAGAGCCTGCGCAGATGGCCGCCCGCCGATTCTGTCTGGTTTCCACCATAGACATGAGGTAAGGGAGGAGGGGGAGCTGCCAGTACCTCGGTGATGAGGCAAAGCACGTGCCCCGCTAGCCAACGATATACCAGTTCCTTACTGCTGCCCGGCTTTTTCCACGGCCAGTTTTGGCCAGCCACGGCTGTTTGCTGCTGGCCGTGGCTGTTTGCCACCACACTTGTCTTGCACAATGACGCTGCCATGAGGCTGTGGAGCAAGCCAGGCAGTGGTAAGGAA
Organism: Vipera berus; assembly: GCF_964194415.1. NCBI lineage: Eukaryota > Metazoa > Chordata > Lepidosauria > Squamata > Viperidae > Vipera > Vipera berus. Next base: position 17,520 of record NW_027673619.1, read on the forward strand.
CCGGTACACTGACACGTGGGTCAGATGGGGGGAATCCGTCAAGCCGAAAGGCCTCCCAGACTCAGAACGGCCCACCGGAAGTGCATGGATGCCACTTCCGGAAGTCCGTTCTGAGCTGGGGAGGTCTCCCAGGCCCAGAACAGCCCACCGGAAGTGCATGGATGCCACTTCCGGAAGTCCGTTCTGAGCTGGGGAGGTCTCCCAGGCCCAGAACAGCCCACCGGAAGTGCATGGATGCCACTTCCGGAAGTCCGTTCTGAGCTGGGGAGGTCTCCCAGGCCCAGAACAGCCCACCGGAAGTGCATGGATGCCACTTCCGGAAGTCCGTTCTGAGCTGGGGAGGTCTCCCAGGCCCAGAACAGCCCACCGGAAGTGCATGGATGCCACTTCCGGAAGTCCGTTCTGAGCTGGGGAGGTCTCCCAGGCCCAGAACAGCCCACCGGAAGTGCATGGATGCCACTTCCGGAAGTCCGTTCTGAGCTGGGGAGGTCTCCCAGGCCCAGAACAGCCCACCGGAAGTGCATGGATGCCACTTCCGGAAGTCCGTTCTGAGCTGGGGAGGTCTCCCAGGCCCAGAACAGGCCACCGGAAGTGCATGGATGCCATTTCCGGAAGTCTGTTCTGGGCTTGGGAGGCCTCCACGGCTCAGAACGGACTTTTGGAAGTGGCGTCTACTTTTGGAAGTGGCGTCTACCAGTTGTTCAGGTATTTGAAACCCACCACTGCAAACGAATGTAGCTTTTGGTAGTTGAGGTAGCACCTGCTCAATAAAATCACTTTTGTGAACGGTTCAGACATTTTTCCCTCACTTACTTCATCAGTTCAGGATCCTCCTTGTCATCCTTTGTGGGTGGGATTTTCATTCCACTTTTCTTGGCACGAGGGCAACCTGATAAACTATAGGATTTTTTTTAAAAAAAAAACAACAGAAGAAAATAAAATGGACATCACAATGAGTTTGGCAAATTCCTTCCCATCCTGATGCTGGTCGTCTTTGATGGACAACGATTCGTTTAGCGACTGTTCGAAGTTACAACAGCTCTAAAAAAAAACCTGGTCCTTGCACTTATGACCGCTCTGGCTCGGTGACTTTGGTCAATCACCAGGAGATGGTGAGTTCTAGTCCTCCTTAGGTGTGAAAACTGGCTGGATGAATTTGGGCCAATCACCAGGAGATGGTGAGTTCTAGTCCTGCCTGAAGTGTGAAAACAGCTAGGAGACTTTGGGGCAGTTATTCTCTCTCAGTCCAACCCACCTCACAGGGTTGTTGTAGGGAAATCAGGAAGAGTAAGGGTATTACTTTTGCCTGCTGCCTTGAGTTACTTGTAACAAAAAATAATAAAGGCAGGATATAAGTAAATACAGGTAGTCTCTGACTTACAGCAGTTCATTTAGGGATCGTTCAAAGTTACAATGGCACAGGAAAGAGTGACTTGTCCATTTTTCACGCTTACAACCATTGTGGCATTCCCCCGGGTCACATGACCAAAATTCAGATGTTTGTCAACTGACTCATACTTATGACGGTTGCAGCGTGTTGGGGGTCATGTGATCACCTCGTGACTTTCTGACAAGCAGAGTCAAGCAGATTCACTTGACAAACCACGTTACTACCTGAACAATTGCAGTGAGTCACTTAACTGTTGGCAAAATGGGGCAAAATTCACTTAACAATTTTCTCACTTAGCAACGTCAATCCTGGGCCCAGTTGTGGTCATAAGTTGAGGACTACCTGTAAATAGCTAACTAATCCTGGCAAAATTGGACGTGAGTAAAGAAAGAGGAAGTTCTACTATCTAAATAATTCACCGGCTGACCCCCAAGTTGGGGAAATTTTCCTTACACATACCCCTTACTCCCAGGAAAGTATTAATTGATGGGGGGGGGGGGAAGAATCCTTTTCTCCTGAAAATGAACATCTTATTTTCATCCTCACACCGAAAGGAACCAATTCCCCCCCTTTGATGCTCCCACACGTGCTTTGATCCGATAATTTCCGTTTCCACACCTCAGAGGGGAGGCAAGCGGTAGTGAAAATTAAAAAAGAAAATGAAGGGGATGAAAGTCGTTTGCACTGAGGGGGTGCAGCTTTTACAATTAATAGTGTCTGGCTAGGAAGGTACTTGCTAGCAGATGGCAGATGTTAATGGAGCTGTTGAAATGGGAGACAGCCGAGGTCCGCATTAATGTTTGAAAAAGATAATAGGAGTCATAAATACGGTGGTGTTATTAACAGGAACTTTGCATCAGCTAAAATCTGAGCCTTTCATCTTTAGGCTGCTGCAGAGAAGGCAAGCGAATCCGGTCCTGGGAAGTTTAGCTTTGTTTGAAAATCAGATTGAAGAGACGATAGTCGGATTCATCTCTTGCTAATTTTTCCAAATACATTGCGATTTGTCTATTGCGCGAAGGGGGAAAAAAAAGATGTCGAGACTTTGGAAAAAATGCAGAGAAGAGCAACTAAGACGATTAAAGGCCTGGAAACTACAGAAGAACAGTTGCTGGAATTGGGTATGTCTAGTTTGATGAAGAGAAGGACGAGGGGGGACATGATAGCAGTCTTCCACTATCTCGGGGGCTGCCCCAAAGAAGAGGGAGTCAAGCTATTCTCCAAAGCACCAGAAGGCAGGACAATAAACAATGGTTGGAAACTAATCAAAGAGAGAAGCAACCTGGAATTAAGGAGAAACTTCCTAACGGTGAGAACAATTAACCAGTGGAACAGCTTGCCTCCAGAAGTTGTGGGTGCTTCATCACTAGAGGTTTTTCAGAAAAGACTGGACAGCTTCCTGTCTAAAATGATCTTGGGATCTCCTACTTGAGCAGGGGGTTGGACTAGAAGACCTCCAAGTTCCCTTCCAGCTCTAATCTGAACTGAACTGAAAGAGCAACTAGAAATGGCTGCGGAATTGAAACTAAATTATTATTATTTTTTGAGGAATACATACGTAATATATATTTTAGTCACATCCTGTCCAGTTCTGTAGGCTCAGGGCAGGAAGTTGGAAAATTGCAGAGGGGAAAATTATTGATTTTTATTGCCTTAGAATGTTCCTTAGCATCGGGTGTTTTGTTTTGTTTTTACTTGAATTTGACTGGCTTCTCTCTAACAGCTGTTTTATACCGTTCATGCCAACAGAGGAAAATATTTGTAGCTCAGAGTTGAACTGACGGGGTCCTTGGTGCTCTCTGAGATTGACTGTTTTCTTGCAGACGTTTCATTACCCAACCAGGTAACAACATCAATGCTAGCAAGACAATAGAGTACAGAGAAGAGCAACAAAGATGATTGGGGGACTGGAGGCTAAAACATATAGGGAACGGTTGCTGGAATTGGGTATGTGTAGTTTAATGAAGAGAAGGACGAGGGGGGACAGGATAGCAGTGTTCCACTATCTCAGGGGCTGCCCCAAAGAAGAGGGAGTCAAGCTATTCTCCAAAGCACCTGAAAGAAGGACAAGAAGCAACGGATGGAAACTGATCAAGGAGAGAAGCAACCTAGAACTAAGGAGAAACTTCCTGACAGTTAGAACAACTAACCAGTGGAACAACCTGCCTCCAGAAGTGGTGAATGCTGCAACACTGGAAGTTTTTAAGAAGAGACTGGACAGCCATTTGTCTGAAATGGTATAGGGTTTCCTGCCTTAGCAGGGGGTTGGACTAGATGACCTCCAAGGTCCCTTCCAAATTATTATTATTATTATTATTATTATTATTATTATTATTATTATTATTATTATTATTATTATTATTATTATCAAAGTCAGACAGCACCAAGGACTCCGTACTGTTCATGGTTACGGCAGATGAATGGGGAACAAATACAGGTACCTGGCTCAACAGTAATAACTGTGAGAGGGATCTGGGAATCCTAGTGGACAATCACTTAAATATGAGCCAGCAGTGTGCAGCAGCTGCCAAGAAAAGCCAACCTAGGCTGCATTAACAAAGAGATAGAATCAAGATCACGTGAAGTGTCAGTACCACGTCATAATGCCTTGGTAAGGCCACACCTGGAATACTGCATCCAGTTTTGATTGCCACAATATAAAATAAACATTGACCATTGCCTTCAGAAGTTGTGGATGCTCCATCACTGAAGGTTTTTAAGAATGACACAGCCCTTTGTCTGAAATGCATAGAATCAAAATCACGTGAAGCATTAGTACTGCTTTATAAATCCTTAGTAAGGCCACATCTGGAATAATGCATCCTGTTTTGGTCGCCACAATACAAAAAAAGATGTTTGAGACATTGGAAAAAGTGCAAAGAAGAGGAAATAAGACGATTAAAGGTCTGGAGATTAAAACATATGAAGAACAGTTGCAGGATTTGGGAACGGCCAGTCTAGAGAAAAGAAGGACTGGGGGAACATGATAGCAGTATTCCAGTATTTGAGGGGCTGCCGCAAAGAAAAGGGGGCCAATTTATTTCCCAAAGCACCAGAAGGCAAGACAAGAAACAACAGATGGAAACTGATCAAGGAGAGAAGCAACCTGGAATTAAGGAGAAACTTCCTAACAGCGAGGACAATTAACCAGTGGAACAGCTTCTGTTCAGAAGTTGTGGATGCAACAACACTGGAGGTTTTTAGGAAGAGACCGGACAGTCAGTTGTTTGAAATGGTATAGGGACTCCTGCTTGAGCAGGGGGTTGGACTAGAAGACCTCCAAGGTCCCTTTCAACTCTGTTGTTAATGAACTGAACACGAGTGAGGCTTTCTCAGCCATTGGTTCAGCTGAGACCACAGCACTTGCTTCATGACCACTGCGAAAAATGTTGTAAGATCGGGTCAGTCACAGGGTGGCCCAATTTATGACTCTCACTACTTACGACTTTAATGATCGGGCTCCATTATGGTTATAACTCGAGGACTGCCTGTATCTGCACCACCCTTAAAAAAAAATCCCACTAGTGCTCAGATTAGCCTCGACTCTGCTCACCTTTGGAAACCTTTGAAGCCTTGAATATTTCCCTGTTATGGTGATCGGGGGAGTAAGTGAGCCCACCCTGCCTGTGTAGGGTTTCTGTGGCAGCCATTTTCTGTCTGAGTGGGTAAAATGTCCTTTTTTTTTTAATCTTGTGCTTTTAAGCCTTTGATAGATGCCCTGAGTCAGATTAGTGAGATGGGCGGCTAAATAAATCACTTTTAAATAAATGCATAAATAAGTAGGATAGGATGGAGGCAAAAGATCAAGATGGTGGCCATGATCAGGCATTGGATTGTGTAGCCACCATCTTGACTTTTTTTGACCTCCTTCAAAAGAGGCCTGGGCTTATGAGTTCCCCCAAGGCACTAATTCCCCTCTTCTCTGTCTGCCATTGGCCTCATTTTTGTATACACATTTTCAACTTACCTCCTATGTGATGCATAATTTCCTGTTATATGACCCGACCCATCACAGCCAGGAGTTGGGCACCTGAGAGGAAGAAGAAGGAGGAGAGGGAGGGAGGGAGGAAGGAGAGGGGAGGGAGGGAGGGAGGGAGAGAAGAAAGAAAGAAAGAAAGAAAGAAAGAAAGAAAGAAAGAAAGAAAGAAAGAAAGAAAGGGAGGGAGGGAGGAAGGAGAACAAGAAGAAGAAGAAGAAGAAGAAGAAGAAGAAGAAGAAGAAGAAGAAGAAGAAGAAGAAGAAGAAGAAGAAGAAGAAGAAGAAATATCATCATCATCATCTCAGGATTGAGATAGGAAACTTTTCTTTTTTTAATGTAGAAAAATTTCAATGAAGAAAATTCCAGTTCAACATCAACATGATTGTAAATCTGCTGTCATTTGTCACTGAAGACATGTTGGCTCCTATGATTCTAGGAGCACAGAAAAGAGAAAGAAAGAAACCATAAAACCGAGGGGATGGGTGGTCCTATCAAATTTATTATTATTAAATGGGAGATCTGAAGCAGTATTTAAGACGAGAACAAACATTTGTGCTGGAGCCAGCCTCGTGACCCATCCCGGGCTGCATAAACCAGCCAGGAGGGGCACGGGTCCAACAAACACGTGGTGGAGCTCAGCTTCCCCATGATCCTGTCCACATCTTCAGGAGTCACAGGATCAAACTCCTCCCAGATAATATCGACAAGATAGGCCCTCTCTTTCAAATCTAAGATTGTCTGAATGTGGGTAGGCATGTCAAACTGCCTGCCCATGGGCCAGATGCGTCATGCCAAAACCACGCCCACCCCATTGCCGGCAATGGGGAAAAAGTTGCGATACATCATGCAACGTCATATGATATTGTGAATTTGACATGCCTGGTATAGGGTTTCCTGCCTGAGCAGGGGGTTGGATTAGAAGACCTCTAAGGTCCATTGCAACTTTATTATTACTATTACTACTACTACTACTACTACTACTATTATTAAAGGTAAACGTAAAGGTTCCCCCGCACATGCGTGCTAGTCGTTTCCAACTCTAGGGGCCAGTGCTCATCTCCGTTTCAAAGCCGAAGAGCCAGCGCTTGTCCGAGGATGTCTCTGTGGTCATGTGGCCGGCATGACTAGACGCCAAAGGCGCACGGAAGGCTGTTACCTTCCCACCGTAGTGGTCCCTATTTTTCTACCTTTTTACGTGCTTTCGAACTGCTAGGTTGGCAGAAGCTGGGACAAGTAGCAGGCGCTCACTCTGCTACGCGGCACTCGGGATTTGACCCGCCAAACTGCCGACCTTCTGATCGACAAGCTCAACGTCCTAACCCACTGAGCCACCGCGTCCCTTAAACTATTGTTGTTGTTGTTGTTGTTGTTGTTGTTATTATTATTATTATTATTATTATTATTATTATCTTGCCAGCCAGCTTCTAGCAAGCAAAGTCAATGAGGGAAACCAAACTTGCTTAAGGAGCATTTCATTCATTTATCAACTGCATTATTATTATTATTATTATTATTATTATTATTATTATTATTATTATTATTATTATCTTGCCAGCCAGCTTCTAGCAAGCAAAGTCAATGAGGGAAACCAAACTTGCTTAAGGAGCATGTGATTCATTTATCAACTGCATTGATTCGTTTAACAAACATGGCAAATAAGTCATAAAATTGGGCACGGCTTGCATAACCACAGAAATCCTGATCCCAATTGTGGGTTGTAAATTGAGGACTATCTACAATTGACTGTTTGCCTTAATTTCCCATTATATGTTATAATTTTTTTATTTTTATTTCTTCTTTTTTTTGCCAAGTATCAGAAAAATGCAGATAAATCTGTGCTTTGAAAGCCATGAATGGGCTGAAGACGATGACAATGATTTATTTAATATCCTTTTTTCTGGCCTGGGGGAACATAGGGAGGAGGAATTTTTATGACTTCTAACTGGATTAATACAGGTAGTCCTTGACTTACGACCACAACTGACCCCAAAATTTCTGAGACATTTGTCAAATGAATTTTGGCTCATTTAACGACCTTTCTTGCCACAGTTGTTAAGTGAATCACTGCAGGGGTTAAGTTAGTAGCATGGTTGTTAAATGAACTTGGCTTCCCCCACTGGCTTTGCTTGTCAGGTCACAAAACGGGATCATGTGACTCCAGGACGCTGCAACTGTCATAAATACAAGTCAGTTGACAAGCATCCGAATTTTGATCATGTGGCCATTGGGGATGCTGCAATCATTGTGTGAAAAATGGTCATAAGGCACATTTTTCAATGCTGTTGCAACTTTGAATGGCCACTAAATGAACTGTTGTAAGTCAAGGACTACCTGTAGACTCCTATTTTTTAAAAAAAATTTTTTACACAGGGATGGAAAGGATAGCTGCACATCGGGCTAACAGTGTGGAAATATACTCTCTGGAATTGCAATACAAATAGTTACCACTTCACAAGGGTGGCAAAAACTCCTTCAGAATCAGAGGGGAGAGTGTGTGATTAAAAGGGACAGGCGTCCTGAAGGCAAAATGATAATTTCCACACAATGACTTAGTGTTCCCCATAAACATATGGACTAACTTTCACCTCCTTTTGCATTGAAAATCTTTGAACAATTCTCTCGGAACTCCTTATATACAATAATTCACAACTTTGCTAATGTAATTAGCACCTTATTAAGTCACCCGGCAACTTCTGGATCAAGTTGCAGGTAGTCCTCGACTTACGACCCACCATTGAGCCCAACACTTCTGTTGCTAAGCGAGACATTTGATAAGTGAGTTTTTGCCCCCTTTTACGACCTATCTTGCCACGGTTGTGAAGTGAACCGCTGCAGCTGTTAAGGTAGAAACGTGGTTGTTAAGTGAATCCGGCTTCCTCACTGCTCGTCAGAAGGTCATAAAAGGGGACATGACGGCCGTTATAAATATGAGCCGGTTTGCCAAGCATCTGAATTTTGATCACGTGACCCTGGAAGATATTGATTCGGCCAATTCAAAGGTCACCCCAAGAATAGGCAACCTTCTATATCTCTCAGCTTGATTAACCGACCTTCTGTGATTGGCAATTGCAGGAATGAATGGATCTTAGGGCATGGGTAGGCCACCTTGGCTCTTTTACGACTCGTGGACTTCAACTCCCAGAATTCCTGAGCCAGCATGGCTCAGCATGGAAACCTCTTCCTTTCCCCTCAGCATGGCTGGCTCAGGAATTCTGGGAGTTGAAGTCCACGAGTCATAAAAGAGCCAAGGTTGCCTACTCCTGTCTTAGGGAAAATGTTTGCGATTCATGACACAGCGCGAGTTGATCAAAAGTCCTGTCTATGCACAGCATTCAATTTGTGGTGCCCCTGGTGCCCTCGGAACGCGGTTGTTTTCTTCCAGACGTACGATGACAAAACTAGTTGACGAAGACTCAGTCATCCCGGTAGAGATATCTGGAAGTTGAGTCACAGCAACCGGGCTTCTGCTTTTGCTGGTTTGAAGTGTTTTTACTGCTTATCCGCTGGATAATACAGGACGTCCTCGACTTATGGCCTTAACTGAGCCCAAAATTTCCATAGTGAAGCGAAACATTTGTTCAGTGAGTTTTGCCCCACTTTATGACCTGTCTTGCCACAGTTGTTAAGTGAATCATTGCAGTTGTTAAGTTAATAACACAGTTGTTAAGGGAATCTGGCTTCCCCATTGATTTGGCTTGTCAGAAGGTCGCCAAAGGGGATCACTGTGACCCAGGACACTGCAAACGTCATAAATAAGTGTCAGTTGCCAAGCGTCTGAATTTTGATCAATCAGTCAACCAACCAACCAACCAATCAGAATGCAGCTGGGAGGGACCTTGGAGGTCTTTTGTCCAACCCGTGCTCAAGGAGGAGACCCTATACCAGGGGTCTTCAAACTTGGCCCTTTGATGACCTGTGGACTTCAACACCCAGAATTCCTCAGCCAGGCACGTTGGCTGAGGAATTCTGGGAGTTGAAGTCCACAAGTCATCAAAGGACCAAGTTTGAAGACCCCTGCCCTAGACCATCTCATATGATCATGTGACCATGGGGATGCTGCAACGGTTGTCAGTGTGAAAAATGGTCATAAATCCCTTTTTCAGTGCCTTCCAGTGCTTTGGTGACTTCCAACGGTCACCAAACGAATGGTTGTAAGCCAAGGACTACCTGTGGACTGAAGAAGCTAGTTGAATAAGCAACTAAATCTTTCAAAACCAACAAGCAAAGAAGTCCGATTACCCAACTAGGTAACATCATTAGTGCTAGAAGGGAGTAGGGTTTGCCCTTAGCTTTTATATACCAGTGCAGGAGTAGGCCACCTTGGCTCTTTTATGACCCGTGGACTTCAACTCCCAGAATTCCTGAGCCAGCATGGCTCAGCTTGGAAACCTCTCTTTCCCCTCAGCATGGCTGGCTCAGGAATTCTGGGAGTCGAAGTCCACGAGTCATAAAAGAGCCAAGGTGGCCTACTCCTTGTACTAGCGTTTCCTTGATTAGGCTGTTGTTTGCTCTTTGATGGTTTGTAGGTCGGTAATTCCTTGATCGTAAAAATGGGTGGAAAATAAACGCCAATATTATCTATCAGCTGACCACCTTTGAGAAAAAGATTTTTATTTGATTTTTTTAAAGAAAAAAGATTGTTTATGTGACGACTAAGGAGATGTTCAGTCATCCAGGACGCAGTTGTCCCAAAGATGTTTTTTCAAGAGGCAACTGGACTTTCTTGTTTTTCTTGGAAGACGTTTTGCTTCTCAGCTGAAGAAGCTTCTTGGATGAGAAGCGACACGTCTTCAAAGAAAAACAAGGAAGTCCAGTTGCCTCCTGAAAAAAGCACCTTTGGGATGACTGCTTAGGTGACGCAACCATTTGCCTGAACGTGGGAAACAAACCAGTAGAAAAAGACCCCAGATGCTTGATGCAGGGTGAGTGAGACTGGTTACATTCATGCTTCAAAAATGAACAAATTGTTGACCCAGACTTAGAGGACAGTATTAATTGTGAAAACGTGCAAGGTGGCCCCGCTCTCTCTGGCCACTTGCAGAACCATGAATGCAAGGTCATAAAAGGACAGCTAAAGGAAATGCCCAATATCCTAACCCGCCCGGGAACATCTGGTGGCTGAGGGAAACACCTAAACCAGCCAAAAGGGAACATCTGGTGCCTTGGGGGAACACCCAAAAGGGCACATTTTTAGCTACTTCTGCTTTCTTCCTTCTTATCTACAGCAGGGCTTTTCAACCAGTGGTACGGGTACCACCTGTAGTACATTGGCACCTGGCAGGTGGTACGCACCGCACGAGCCTGAGTGAGAGACAGCTGGAGCTGCAGGACTGTAAGAGCTCAGTGGAAGTGCCAGGATCAGCACCAGGCTCCAGCTGGAGCTCGGCACTGATCCTGGCACTTTTGAGCCCAGAAGAAGCTCCGATCAGCTGGAATGTTGCAGCATCTGCAGGGTCTTGTGATTTACATTCAGATGCTTGGCAACTGATTCATATTTATGATGGTCACAGTGTCCCAGGGTCATGTGAAGTGACCAAAACCTGCTGCAATCACCCACCAGAGGGGGGGGGGAATAAAAACCAAACACACCCCCACCCCACCCCCGCTGCCAATCCTCAACAGAAATGCTCACAACAATGAAAACCTCGGACAGGAGGAAGAGCACCACTGGGAGGGCAGGCAGGTGTCTTGCTCAGCTGTGGCTTGGGGGGCACTTTTCTCAGTGCCATTGTAACTTCAAACAGTCACTAAGCGAACTGTTGTAAGTCGAGGACTACCTGAACTTCATCATTTTTTTCCTTTTTTTTTTTTGGTCATCAAGTTTTTGACACCTTGCTAGGCGACTGGTGGTACTCGGATGTTGCCATATCCTAAAAGTGGTACAATGGGTGATAAGTTTGAAAAGCCCTGATCTACGGTGTGCCAGCCTTAAAGGGCGAAGTCTTTATCTTATGTGTGTCAGCTTTGCTGGGTGGATTGCTTATGTAATCAAAGATGGTATAAAAATAAGGCTTTTCTGATATTTGGGGCTTTTTCTCTTTTTTTAGAGAAGCCCGTCTTTGTTCAGCTGAATAAAAACGTAAAGCTTGAAGGCAACTTCTGGTTTCCTGTCTTTTTTTTATCCAGCAAAACCTCAGCATAGCATTGTGTGCTTTTTTTCTCTGAATTCCCCTTCCTTCTGCAAATACAATTCCACTCAAATATATACCGATGAAGTCTTGCCATTATTCTGACCCTGCTGAATACAGGTAGTTCCTGACTTACGACTGGCCACTTAACGGCTGATCGAAGCTACAACAGATCTCCTCGGAGCTACGTACAATGTGGTTTCCAAGTTTCAATGGCTGCCCACCTGTGGTCACGTGACTGGGCATTTGGCAACTGCTCCGCTATTATGGCCATTTGGATCCCATGGTCACATGATGGTGATTTGTGACATTTTTTTTTGCCGGAAACTGGTGTTTACTTCCTGTTTCTGTCCAAAAAAAACAACAACACCACCTACAGGGTGTAATGGGTTTGCGTAACAAGCGTGGCCTTCTCTTGATGACTGCGGTGTTCATTTAAGAATCACTGTAAAAAAACAATTGTAAAATTGGTTGCAGTCATAGTGACTTGATTAACAACTGCCACGACTTACGACAATAATTCCGGGTTCAATTTTGATCCTAGGTTGAGAATTACTCGTAGTAACTTTGAATGCAGTGATGTGTAAAGAAGACTTAGCTAATCGAGTTTTAATGATGCCGTCATCTGCAGACAGAACTGATAGAAATTCTCAAGTGTAACTGAGGGAGAAGCTAGACCAGGGGTAGGCCACCTTGGCTCTTTTATGACTCGTGGACTTCAACTCCCAGAATTCCTGAGCCAGCCACGCTGAGGGGAAAGGGAGAGGTTTCCAAGCTGAGCCATGCCGGCTCAGGAATTCTGGGAGTTGAAGTCCAGGAGTCATAAAAGAGCCAAGGTTGCCTACCCCTGAGCTAGACCGTTCTTTGAAAAACCTTGGACCCTTTTTCCAGTGTGGACCAGGCATTTGCTGTCTTCGTAGTTTGTGGTCCATGAGTTGTCAACTCTGCTAACAAAACCAGCGCTGTTAGACAGGAGACGTACTGCTAATATTGCATTGTTTACTAGAAAACCATTAAAGAGATTTGGGGGAAAAATAAGTTGCATTAGTCAAGGATGCCCAATCAAAATCTGCCTGAGAGTCAAATATATAAATAAATAATAAATAAATAAAATTCAGGCAATTTTTCCCACCATCATCCACCATCATCCAAACTCCATCTCTCTTTGGTTGGATGGCCAATCAAAATCTGCCTGAGATTCAGGCAATTTTTCCTACTGTCATCCAAACTCTGTGTCCCTTCCCAATCCAAAACAGGTAGTCTTTGACTTACGACCAGAAAAGTTTCCATTGCTAAGTGAGTTCAGTGAGTTTTGCCACATTTTTACCATCTCCCTTGCCACAGTCGCTAAGTGAATCACTGCGGTTGTGAAGTAAGAAACGCAGATGTTAAGTGAATCTGGCTTCCCCATTTGACTTTGCTTACCAGAAGTGTTGCCAAAGGGGGATCACATGACACACGCACCCTGGGACACTGCAACCGTCATAAGTACATGCCAGTTGCCAAGCGTCTGAATTTTGATCACGTGACCGTGGGGAATGCTGCAACAACGGTCGTAAGTGTGAAAAGCGCTCACTTTTTTCGCGGCTGTTGTAACTTTGGCCACTAAACCAATGGTTGCAAGTCAAGGACTACTTGGTACTCGGTAGGTAAAATCAGCTCCCAGGCAGATTTCGGTTTTAAAGGGAAATTGCAAGCAAAGAATAAGAAGCGGGGAGGGATAGGGAAAAAGAAACAGAGATCTGAGTTTAGCGCAAACATACTTGAGGTCAGCAGAGTGGGCAGCCATGAGGTTTCTGAGACTCTTGTCAGCAAGAGGACAACCAGAAAGGCTGAAAAAGAAGAGATGGAATATTTGGGTAAGCTAAAAAAAAAAATAGTTGGGAAAATCAAAGCAAGGGGAAGAGGGAATAGACAGGGCTGAGCAATTGGAGCAACTTTATAACTGGTGGACTTCAACTCCCAGAATTCCTCAGCTGCCTGGCTGGCTCAGGAATTCTGGGAGTTGAAGTCCACTGGTCATAAAGTTCCCGTAGTTGCCCAGCCCTGGAATAGAACCAAAGTATCCACACTTTTTTTATTTTTTTTTCTTAAAGAAAAGATTTTTTTAATTTTTATTTTTTGTTTTAAAGAGACGGTCACAATCCGAAAAGAGTAAGGGTAGGTAAGGTTAACTAACCTGCGATGAGAAGCATAATTTCCCGTGATGTGTCCGCTGCCATCACAGCCTGGGGTAGGGCAACTGAACGAAAATAATTATGGGGAAAAAACGTGAGTGGCCAAAAAATATAAAGAAACCAGTAAGATTCGTGCATATGTGAAAAAAAATAGATATCTAAAAATAGGAAAAAAAGGAGAAGATACGGTAATCTCTCTCTTGCTCTCTCTCACTCTCTCTTTTTGTCATAGAAATTTGGGTGGTTGGAATTATAACAGAGTTTTGGGGATTTTTTAGAAGTCCAATCAGCTTCTCTGGGGTGCTGGACAGCTTTGTAGAGCTACATCTGGTGAGCAGCAATATTATATTCTTACTAAGCCCCCCTCCCCAGCACCTCACCCCCACGCCCCCCATGACCCTCACGATGTAACCTCCCCATCACAAGACCCATCAGGTGTGAAACCCATGTTTCACACCTGACCCACCACAAGACCCTCACTTGACATACCCACACCTGATCCATCACAAGACCCACAAGACCCTCACTTGACACACCCACACCTCACCCATCACAAGACCTACAAGACCCTCACTTAACACACCCACACCTGACCCATCACAAGACCTTCACTTGACATACCCACACCTGACCCATCACAAGACCCATCACAAACCCTCACTTGACACACCCACACCTGACCCATCACAAGACCCTCACTTGACACACCCACACCTGATCCATCACAAGACCCATCACAAGACCCTCACTTGACACACCCACACCTGATCTATCACAAGACCCACAAGACCCTCACTTAACACACCCACACCTGACCCATCACAAGACCCTCACTTGACACACCCACACCTGATCCATCACAAGACCCATCACAAGACCCTCACTTAACACACCCACACCTGACCCATCACAAGACCCATCGATCACCTGACCTGATGTGACCTCACCATCACATACCTACTGACCACACAAAGCCCTTATAAACAGACACTGAAGCATCACTAGACACCCCCTTACTGTAACTCCACTGAAGATGCTACCTAGACTGGTAATGAAATGTTCAGAAACCAACCCACAAGCTCGGTTAACGAACCTTCACTTATAATCTTTTATATATCTACAAATTTACCTATCATATTCTTTTATACAGAAGTCCTTGACTTACAATGGTTCATTTAGTGACCCTTCAAAGTTACAACGGCATTGAAAAATGTGACTGATCACCGTTTGTCAGAGTTACGGCCTTTCCAGCATCCCCATGATCACGGGATCACAATTCAGATGCTTGGCAGCTGCTTCATATTTATGACGGTTGCGTTGTCCCAAGTTCATGTGATTCCCTTTTGGACAAGCAAAGTCAATGGGGGAAGCCAGATTCGCTGAACAACTAATTTAAGAATGGCAGCAATTCACTTAAGAACTCTGGCAAGAAAAGTTGTGCAAAAAGTGTGGAAAACTCAGTTAACAAGTGTCTCACTTAACAACAGAAATTTTGGGCTCAAAAATTGTGGTCGTAAGTCAAGGACTACTGATGTATCTGCCTAGTTTGCAAACAGAATCCTGAAGCATCACCTTAAGGCAGGGGAAGGCAACCTTGGCTCGTTTATGACTCGTGGACTCCCAGAATTCCTCAGCCAGCCATGCTGAGGGGAAAGGGAGAGGTTTCCCAGCTGAGCCATGCTGGCTGAGGAATTCTGGGAGTTGAAGTCCACGAGTCATAAAAGAGCCAACGTGGCCTAAGGGGAGGAATGATAAATTGATTGCTGTTTAAAGACAAATCTTCCCCAAGAAGTAAGTAATTTGACATCCTGATTTCCCATAATGTGCCAGAGAAAATGGAGAGAGGATTTGTAAAATTAGTTCACAGCCCATGCTATGGATAAAATGGGAATAGGCCATAGATTAGACCTGGGCATTTTATGATCCTTGGTCTGGCCCACGTTAGGTCAATTGGACATTAGAAATCAAATGTAAATAAGTGCATGCCACTGCTAGCTATTTATTTATTTATTTATTTATTTATTTATTTATTTATTTATTTATTTATTTATTTATTTATTTATTTGATTTATATACCGCCCTTCTCCCGAAGGACTCAGGGCAATAAAAATAAGAATACAGGATACAAGATTTAAAGTTAAATGATTGTGCCCAATGTAGTAAGTTAGTTAAAAATAATGTTAAAACCCCAAACCCATCAGACCAGGCCGGCTTGTTCGAATAGATAAGTTTTTAGATCACGCCGGAAGGAGCGAAGGTCGGGGGCCATCCGTAGTTCAGCCGGTAAGCAGTTCCAAAGGACTGGTGCGCCCACCGAGAATGCTCTCCCCCCGGGGGTCACCAGTCGACATTCTCTGACTGGTGGTACCCTGAGGTAGTCCTCGACTTAGGACCACAAATCCTGAGTCCTTCGGGAGAAGGGCAGTATAGAAATTCAATTAAATAAAAATAAATAAATTGAGCCCCAAATTTCTGCTGTTAAAGAGACATTTGTCTGAAATGAACAATATATGTATTGTATATATGACAGGATAATTACTATATAATGAAATGGGGAAATGTGGGCTACCCGAAAACTAAGTTTTCTTCTATATATTATAGGCTAGTTCGGATTATTTTATTCCAATTAAATAAAACGTAAAAACAGGACATGGATATGTATATGTGAAAATATAAAGAAAATTGTGCTAATTGATTGCGTTATAATTAGAAATGTATTCATTTGATTAATTTGACTATGCTATCATAATTAAGGGCATTGGAGAGGGAATTCTTGTTGATGTAACTTGACCTGTCTACAAATGACTTGTTATTTACTATTGTTTACTATCAATTACCCAACCTCCGTATTGCTTCATAAATACCTGGATGTAAAATTAAAAAAAATCAATAAAATTTGTATTAAAAAAAAAGAGAGACATTTGTTAAAGTGAGTTTTGTTGCATTTTACAAAGTTTCTTGCCACAGTTTTTAAGCGAATCACCGCAGTCGATAACTTGGTAACCCGGTTGTTAAGTGAATCTGGCTTCCCCCATTGACTTTCCTTGTCAAAAGGTCGCAAAAGGGGATCACGTGACCTCAGGACACAGCAACGGTCATAAATATGAACTCAGTTGCCTAGCATCTGAATTTTGATCACGTGAGCATCGGGATGCTACAAAAGTCATAAGGGTGAAAAATGGTCATAAGTCATTTTTTCAATGCCGTTGTAACTTTCAACGGTCACTAAATGAATCATTGTAAGTTGAGGACTACCTGTATTTCAAAGGCAACTGCTGGGTTCCCCCCCCCAATTAATGTAGGTGCATGCTTGTGTGTCTACCCATGTTTCCCCCAAAATAAGACTGGATCTTATATTAATTTTTGCTCCAAAAGACTCATTTGGGTTTATTTTCTGGATAGGGCTTATATTCAGGGAAATAAGGTACTAAATGCGTCCTTCTGGTTGATTATCTCTAATGGGGCTTATTTTTGGGATGGGGTTTATATTACAAGTGTCCTGAAAAATCATGCTAGGGCTTATTTTCCGGTTGGGTCTTATTTTCAGGGAAATACGGTATGTATTTTCACAGCCCTATTGGTTCAGCCTTCCATAACAGTACCAATTTCTCATACGCCCCCTTGGGAAATTTAACTGCCCTTGCCGTGTTATGCCATGACGGCTTGGTTACAGAAAGGGATCAAGCTGGCTTATCATATGAAGTAGTTACTGAGTGGTTCAAAGGTAAAGGTAAAGCTTCCCCCGCACATGCGTGCTAGTCGTTTCCGACTCTAAGGGCCGGTGCTCATCTCCGTTTCAAAGCCGAAGAGCCAGCGCTTGTCCGAGGACGTCTCCGTGGTCATGTGGCCGGCATGACTAGACGCCAAAGGCACACGGAACGCTGTTACCTTCCCACCGTAGTGGTCCCTATTTTTCTACTTGCATTTTTACGTGCTTTGGAACTGCTAGGTTGGCAGAAGCTGGGACGAGTAACAGGCGCTCACTCTGTTACGCGGCACTCGGGATTCGACCTGTCAAACTGCCGACCTTCTGTTTGACAAGCTCAGCATCCTAACCCACTGAGCCACCGCGTCCCTCACTGAGTGGTTAGCAGCTGCCTATTCTCAGCTGGAAAAAAAAATCACTTCTTTTACGAGATCCTTGGTGCCCTCTGAGCTCGGCTGTTTTCTTGCAGACGTTTCATTACCCAACTAGGTAGCATCATTACTACTTTCTTCTGGCTCGTAAACCTGGAGGTGGCAAGACCCACAAAGATGTTAAGGGATCTGGAGGCTAAAGCATGCGATGAAGGCAACTCGGTATGTTTAGCTTAATGAGGAGAAGGCTTAGGGGTGACATGCGCTAAGAGCTGTCCCAGAAAAGAGGGGGCTGACTTATTTTCCAAAGCACCTGAGGGCAGGACAAGAATCAACGGATGGAAACTAAACCAAGAGAGAAGCAACCTAGAACTAAGGAGAAATTTCCCGACAAGGAGAACAATTAATCAGTGGGACAGCCTGCCTCCAGAAGCTGTGAATGCTCCAACACTGGAGGTCTTCAAAAAAAGATTGGACAACCATTTGTCTGGGATGGTATAAGGCCGTGGTGGCGAACCTATGGCATGCGTGCCACAGGTGGCACGCAGAGCCCTCTCTGTGGGCACGCGCGCCGTCGCCCCAGTCCTAGGCCTTCAGCTGGTTTTTATAAAACCTTTTTACTTTAGGCTTCCGCCGCTGTGTGCAAAAAAAAAAAGGTTCAATCAATCAATCAATTTCAACTTCTCGCGGGGAAAAAAAAGATCTCGCAAAGTTGGAATTAACTGGTTGAACTTTTTAGTCCCACCCAGTCTGCCGTTACTACTGCAGCCAAGCCCAGCCAATGGGCCACGCCCAGCCAATGGGCCACGCCTAGCCAATGGGCCACGCCCACCCGGCACCCAACGATACATAAGCGGGATTTGGGTTGCAGTTTGGGCACTCGGTCTCTAAAAGGTTCGCCATCACGGACTCCTGCCTTGGGCGGGGGGGTTGGACTAGAAGACCTCCAAGGTCCCTTCCCGTTGTATGACTCTATGTTTTACCATGTTGCATGAACCATGCCTTCACATTAAGCCATCATATGGTTTATTTCTTTGTCAAATGCAAGGTTATACGAACTCAACCGTTGGATTCTGTTAACCTGCCATCGTTGTCTCTTCCATTATCAGATGTGGCTATGAGGTCAGTGGTTAAGCAGCTGGAAAGCTCCTTTAAACCAAGTAAATGTTCCAAAAAGATTTGAACATCTTGACTCTTGTACCACAGATTCTCTCAGGCTCGTCAACTTTTTAATTCGAAAGGTGAGAACCGTGCCAAGTCCTTTAATATTGTAGCTAAGCAGCTAAATCCTCTTAACGATTAACCAGAGGCTGAAGTTTATCTCAGCTCCCTAGAATATTAAAAGTAGAGAGGCTAGACGAGTTGAGGAGTAGATTTCAGGGAGAAAAAAAAATTGGTTTTTAAGAGAATCTACAACCACAGGGAAAGAGTGCCAATGAAGGTATTCGTGTAAATATAAACTCTTATCCTTTTTTTTCTTTCAACGTTCCTAAAAGCTAAAGCAAAGAAACTTGCTCACGATTTTTACCTTGCCGTGTGTTGTGTATTTATTCCAATAGACGCATTACATCCATTGCACACCCCCTCCTCCCCTTTTCCACTTGGAAAAAAATCACACCTCCAAATATGAATTTCAAAGACTCAACAACCCGTGAGGATCTAACAATCGCAAATGCTACTTAATCCTTCTGTCTTACAATTTTATCCACCACCACCCCTCAACCTTCTGCAATCGCAGGGCAGGAGAAACGCCGCTCCGCCAAGAAGGTTGCAAAGAGGGCGGGACATTTCAGAAGGGGTTGTGACAGTGTGCAAACAAGGAAGCAAAGCAATATGTTTAGGAAAAGTTGTTTTCTGCTCCCAGAGCATCACCAAACATTCTAGCATGAATGTAAATAAAATGCATTTATCACCGCTTCAAACAGGCGTACGTTTGGGGTGGCTCTGATTAACCGCTCCTATCCCCCCCACCCCAATTCTTAAATCGTGGCAAAGCTTCAATTTAAGAAGAGACCCTATGGAACGGCTCTTCGCATCAACATATCAGGGACAGCTTTGGGGTTAAATAAAATCCTTCCTCTATGAAACCTGAATGAATCTTGGCTGGGATTTTGAATGCAGAAACATAGAAAACGGATGGCAGAAAGAAGATCTAGTGATCCATGGAGTCTGTCCTTTGAGATTTTTGTTATTTTTTAAATATAAGCGGGGGGGGGGAATGATGCTCTCTGAGCTTGGTGTTTTTCTTGCAGACGTTTCATTACCCAACTAGGCAACATCATCAATGCTAGAAGGAAGTAGGGTTTGTGGAAGAGAGGAGGAGGAGGAGGAGGAGGAGGAGGAGGAGGAGGTGGAGGAGGAGGAGGACTCTGGTGTCCTTGGTGCTCTCTGAGCTTGGTTGTTTTCTTGCAGATGTTTCATTACCCAACTAGGCAACTTCATCAATGCTAGAAGGAAGTAGGGTTTGTGGAAGAGAGGAGGAGGAGGAAGAGGAGGAGGAGGAAGAGGAGGAGGAGGAGGAGGAGGATGACGACAACGACAACGATGACTCTGGTGTCCTAGGTGCTGTCTGAGCTTGGTTGTTTTCTTGCAGATGTTTCATTACCCAACTAGGCAACATCATCAATGCTAGAAGGAAGTAGGGTTTGTGGAAGAGAGGAGGAGGAGGAGGAGGAGGTGGAGGAGGAGGAGGAGGAGGAGGAGGAGGACTCTGGTGTCCTTGGTGCTCTCTGAGCTTGGTTGTTTTCTTGCAGATGTTTCATTACCCAACTAGGCAACTTCATCAATGCTAGAAGGAAGTAGGGTTTGTGGAAGAGAGGAGGAGGAGGAGGAGGAGGAGGAGGAGGAGGAGGAGGAGGAGGATGACGCCGACGACAACGACGACTCTGGCGTCCTAGGTGCTGTCTGAGCTTGGTTGTTTTCTTGCAGATGTTTCATTACCCAACTAGGCAACATCATCAATGCTAGAAGGAAGTAGGGTTTGTGGAAGAGAGGAGGAGGAGGATGACGATGACGACGACGACGACAACGACGACTCTGGTGTCCTAGGTGCTCTCTGAGCTTGGTTGTTTTCTTGCAGATGTTTCATTACCCAACTAGGCAACAACATCAGCGCTACAAGGAAGTGGGGTTTGTGGAAGAGGGGAGGAGGAGGACTGTGGGATCCTTGGTGCTCTTGGAGTTTGGTGGTTTTCTTGCCCGACATTTCATTACCCAACTAGGCAACATCATCAATGCTAGTCATTTTTGACATACTTAATTATTATTTTTAAATTTAAATTTATTTACTTATTTATTTAGTTTTATTTTTTAATTTTTGGCCAGATGATTGACATAGCCCAAGCATGTTTCAGCTCAGTTATTGATGACCGATCCGCTACCTCGGCTGGAAGCTGGTTTCAAACTTCTACCACTCTTTCGCACTTTCTAGCGTGACCTTTGAATGTCTCAAAGACATTCATCCAGCCAAGTTATCTCTTCTTTTGTAGAATTGCGTGCCAGAGTCCTACGGTGGGGCAGGCCCCTTCAATGGAGCCCGACCCCTGCCAAGTACAGGAATCTAGACGAAAGCAAACTAGAAGAGAGCTGGGGACTCTGTGGCAGTAGGTTTCTGGTAAATTAGAAGCCATTTGTGAACTTTCTGCGAGTTACAATACAATCATAGATGGTTAACAGAACTGTAACTGTGGAAGTTAGCTTGCTGTCGGGACTACCCGTTAACTGCTTTATTCTATAGTAGACAAGATCAGAGGTCACCAACCTTTTTGGTTTGGCAGCCCGGAAAGGCAGGCACCTTTACACACGCGCACGGACACACAAAGGGGCCATGCATGAGCGCACATGCATGTGCAAACAGGCCACATGTGAGCGCATGTGCACATGCAAACGGGCCTGTGCGAGCACCGCAAATTTGGTGATGCTAGCACTGGCGGGACACTTGGGGGCGGGGCGACGCTAGCACCAACGGGATGCTCGGGCAGCACAAGCATGAGTGTGGAGGTTGAGCGCATGCACACACACGCGTGCACTGGCCATCTCTTCAGGCCACTGCCCGGTAATGGGGACCCCCGAGATAGATGGTAGGTCAAACTGGTTGACCGATAATAGATTTTTATCTTTGAAATATTTTTTTAATGCCGTATACTGGTAATTCAGTAAACAGAGATCTAGAAGTTCCTAAACGGTGGACCTGTTTCGCAACGGTAGTGCGGGGGAAACTATTACTGCTGAAATATATTTATCTGTAGTTCACCAGAGCGGTACAATTATGTGTACAGGAAGTCCTTGACTTACAACCGTTCATTTAGTGACCATTTGAAGTTACAACGGCACTGAAAAAAGTGACCCGTGACCGTTTTTCATAATTAACGACCGTTGCAGCATCCCCACCGTTGCACCGCCAAAATTCAGATGCTTGGCATCTGGTACTTACGACAGTTGCAGTGTCCTGGGGTGGGGGGTGTCCTGTGATCCCCTCTTGCGACCTTCTGACAAGCAAAGTCAGTGAGGAAGCCAGATTCACTTAACAACCGAGGTGCTAACTTCACCCCTGCAGTAATTCACTTAACAACCGCATCAAGGAATGGGGCAAAGCTCGCTTAACAAACGTCTCGCTTGGCCACAGAGATATGGGGCTCAGTTGTGGATGTAAGTCGAGGACTACCCGTATCTTTGTTATTTCTGTGGTTAGGCGCATTTTTTTTCCTGGTGTTGTGATTCAGGGTCAGCCTGTGGGTTCGGCAGTTGGGTCGGACTACGACTCAGAGGAGGAGGGGGGTGTTGAAGATCTTGCTGATGATTGCCCTCAGCCAGGCCCCTCCCACCTGCTCACGACGGAGACCCAGCTGTGTGAGCCTGACAGTGTGGATGAAGATGACCCACAGCTGGCCCTGTTCAAGGATGCCCGACGCAGGAGGCAGTCAAGTAGGAGTAAACAGAGGAAGGCTGTGGGACTTCTCGGAAGGAGGGAAAGAGACGCCACGCCCTGAACTCTTTATAAAGGGAATGTGTGGGGAGGGCTGGTTTGCTGAAAGCAACCGCTCAGATAGTGTTTCAAAGCTCCTGTATCTTGGTACGTGTCTTGTTTGTTTTTGTAATAAAT
Organism: Vipera berus; assembly: GCF_964194415.1. Taxonomy (NCBI): domain Eukaryota; kingdom Metazoa; phylum Chordata; class Lepidosauria; order Squamata; family Viperidae; genus Vipera; species Vipera berus. The sequence continues at coordinate 40,372 of NW_027673619.1, forward strand.
TTGGCAGACGTATTCCAGCCTCTTGCCGTTTATAAAGGGGTTGCCTTTTCTGCAAGGCCGGTAGCAGGCTGGTACAGAACACCTGGTTTTGTTGTCTTTGGTTGCCTTTCCCCCCCCCCCTTTTTTTTTCTTTTCTCCTTTTTACGTTTTCTGGTTTGGTTTTGTTCTCTCTCTCTCTCTCTCTCTCTCTTTCCTTTTTTGGTCTTTTAACTTTGGAAATAAAATAAACGTTTTATAAAGGGAGAGGGAGGAGCTTCTCCCCTTTGGGGATCTTTTTGGTACACGACTGCTTAGCCAAGCGGCCAGACTCACGTGAGTAACTCTTTCTTGATTTCCTTGGACAGGAACTTAAGCTTGAAGTTGGTTAAGGTGATCTCCCCGGGATATTTTCTTTCTTCAAAGTTTTCTTCGGGGACTTCTTGTTCGTCGGCTTCCGAGGAGGTGAAGGAATGAGCAGCGGGTTCTGACTGCAAAAAAAAAAAAAGCAAACCCAGTTAATTTTCCAGAGGGAGTAGAGGGAGCTTCGCAGAACTACCCCCAAGGCACTTGGGGCAAAACTCCAGAGAATTCCTGAGTGGGGTTCGCGAGTTAAAATGTGGGTTAAAACATGGGAAGGCAAAGAGAAAAGTCAGCAGAGTCGATTCTGGCTTATAAAGACACTGAGGAGATTTATCCTGAGGATCGGAGCACCCTGCAGATCCACGGTGGCGATAAAGCTCCCGAAGTCTGTGAATTTTACGGGAGGAAAGTTATATTAGTCTACGGTAGCGAGAAATCAAGAGGGGTCTGATAAGAGCCAGTCTCTGGCTGGCCTAGAAACCAGACAACAGCCAATCACCAGGAGACCGTGAGTTCTAATCCTGCCTTAGGCAGCTGACTTTGGACCAATCACCAGGAGATGGTGAGTTCTAATCCCACTTTAGGCATGAAAGCCAGCTAGGTGATTTTGGGCTAATCACTAGGAAACCATGAATTCTAATCCTGTGTTAAGCATAATAGCTGATTGGGTGACTTTGGGCCAATCACCAGGAGACTGTGTGTTCTAGTCCCATCTTCCGCATGAAAGTCACCTAGATGGCTTTGGGGCAATCACCAGGAGAGGGTGAGTTCTAGTCCTGCCTTAGGGCATGAAAGCTGGCTGGGTGACTTTGGCCCAATCACCAGGAGTTGGTGAGTTCTAGTCCTGCCTTGGGCATGAAAGCTGGCTGGGTGACTTTGGGCCAGTCTCCTTCTCTCAGCCCAATCCACCTCACAGCATTGTTGTTTTGGGGAAAATAGGAGGAGGAAGGAGTATTAGGTGTTAGTTATAAGCTAACGTGCATAAACTAACACCTCAGGTTAGTTATAAACAATAATAAAGGTGGAATAAAATTCAAAGAAATAAAAGGAACATCTTTTCTGACTAACAAATGCTATTGGGTTCACTCCAGATCTCTTCCCTTCAATGCTTGATCCCATGGGACCTTGGAGATGCACCACCTGAGATTCCAGGCACCCCGAATTTTAATCTTCCAGAAGTCCATGAAGATTTGGGTTCTTGCCCAAAGCTTTGGGCTAGGAAGGGGTTGAATGAGGGGGAGTCAATGATATGGGTGGTCTGGTTCCTGATGTATGTTTGTCCTATTTCAATCTTGTCATTTTCATTGGCGACTCTGTCTAGGATTTTATGTGAGATGAAAGGAAGGAAGGAAGGAAGGAAGAAAGAAAAAAAGAAAGAAAGAAAGAAAGAAAGAAAGAAAGAAAGAAAGAAAGAAAGAAAGAAAGAAAGAAAGAAAGAAAGAAAGAAAGAAAGAAAGAAAGAAAGAAAAGAGGCAGAAGTATTGGTGAGCTGTAGTTTCCTTCACCAGATACACAGAAAGGCCAGTGAGCTGCAGCTAACAAAACGTTTGCTCGGTTTGCTTTTACTAAATTTCAACAATTTTTTTTACCAACATTTGTTGGAAAACATGCTACCAGATTCCTGATGTTAAGCTCAGCTTTTTCAATCTGCAATACACATGGAGAAGCTGTGTTGTTTCTTCTCAGTGCCTGTAATGGCATGAGCGAAAGACCCCGGGAGACAGGGTGAAGAATAATCAGATAAGAGACAGCATAGCCTGCAGCTGTATAGTGGGCCAGATAAGAACCTCACAAGAGACTTTTCCTATTTCCTCAGGCTGCAAAGAACATTGCTCTTTCAGACTCACATGTATCTTTACAGTAAAGTAGAATTACTTTATCAGGTGGTGTTTCCTGCCGGGCCTACCCGTTAAGACTCATAACGTATAAGACCCTGATCACCCAAGAGGTGTTTCCTCTGGCTGGACATAACATCCTTCAATATAAGTGCCTACGGTGTCTTGCAAGCACAATTCAGTTAATACAGAAATATGCCAAACAAATAATCCTTCCTCCTCTCTGCCCCCCTCCCTCCTCAATTATTTTATTAGAAGAGGCAAACAAGACATTAAGAAATGCACACATCAGCTGGGTGCAATCTAAATTGTGGGCACTAAGGCAATTTAAACCTTCAAAGATAACAATTTATATCAAGGTTAAATATAATTTCCAAGACGTTAATAAAGGTAACGTTGTACGTTGGAGTGTACAGCTAAGGATGGTATTGATCGACCGTTGCAAAGCACATTCAATTGTTTTCTGATATTAAAGAAAGGTTTCCATCTGGAGTGCAATGCTTAATCCAAAGGTCTCCGCTGTATTGTTGTACATTATTGCTTATAAATGTTAAATGACCTTTTTCTTCCAATGGGCAGAAAAGCCCCATTCTTTGAAAAACTGCTTGCATTTTCAAGGATACAAGTGAACAGGAATTGACATTATGTTAGCGTGTATGTTGTGTCTTTAGATTGCGGTACTGGCACAACTGGTATAAGTCCCAGCAGACAGCACTTGGCTAATCTTGAGAAAGTTAAGCAGAATGAAAGTTTGCAAGGAAATCCCAAGCAAAACCGGGAAGAAAAATATCCCAGAACATAGCAAAGAACCTTGAGACGCCCATTAAGACATCTGGGACTGAGTCAACACCTGGCTTTCTATACAGATAGCCCTCGACTTAACAACCCTTAGTTTAGTTACCTATCTCAGCCTAAGCCACCTCACAGGGTTGTTGTTGTGGGGAAAATAGCAGGAAGAAGGAGTATTAGATATGTTCACTGCCTTGAGTTATTGGTTAAAAATAATAAAGGTGGGATGTAATTAATTAAACACATCTGTTCTTAACTGATTCTGTGCTTAGGTAATCTGTGTCAGCTGATCACAGGATGTAGACCCATTTTTGAGGATTATCTGTAATCATGGTTGGTGCTTCTTGTCTGGACCAACTCAAATGGCTGACGAGTGAAGGCGAATATACGTGGATAGTGTTGTAGGTTCAGTGGTGGGATTCAGCCAGTTTGCACCAATTTGGTAGAACAGGTAGCTAAATTTTTGCTGTACTCAAAGAACCAGCTGGCTTCCAGAAGTCTAGTCTAGGCCTTGGAGGCCTGGAGGCCTTCCAGGCCTAGAATGGACCGCCGGAAGTGCGTGGATGCCACTTCAGGAAGTCCGTTCTAGGCCTCGGAGGCCTAGAATGGCCCATTGGAAATGCATGGATGCCACTTCAGGAAGTCTGTTCTAGGCCTCGGTGGCCTCCTAGGACTAAAATGGCCCACCGGAAGTGTGTGGATGCCACTTCCGGAAGTGCATTCTAGGCCTCGGAGGCCTCTGAGGCCTAGAATGGCCCATCGGAAATGCATGGATGCCACTTCAGGAAGTCCATTCTAGGCCTCAGGGGCCCAGGCCTGGATCGAATAAGAGAACCGGTTGTTGTTCAGGCATTGGAATTCCACCACTGTGTAGGATCCAATCTGGGTTGGTCACCGGGACCAGAGGTTTCCACCTTCTGAGCTTTTGGATTTGGGCTGGAGCCCATCTTCAGGGAACTTCTGTCTAGCTAGTGAGAAGTTCCCTGAAGATGGGATCTAGCATGAATCCGAAAGCTCAGCAGACGAAACCTTCGGTCCCGGTGACCCGACCCAGATTGGATCCTACATCAAAGGGTTGACATCGACCTTGCTAGTCTCAAAATAGATCTTCCCCCGCCCTCACCTTTACAGTCCAAGAAACAAGGGCAGGAGTAGTCAACCTTGGCTCTTTTATGACTTGTGGACTTCAACTCCCAGAATTCCTGAGCCAGCATGGCTCAGCTTGGAAACCTCTCCCTTTCCCCTCAGCATGGCTGGCACAGGAATTCTGGGAGTTGAAGTCCACAAGTCATAAAGCGGCCTAGGCCTAAGCCAGGTGTAGTCAACCTTGGCTCTTTTATGACTCGTGGACTTCAACTCCCAGAATTCCTGAGCCAGCATGGCTCAGCTTGGAAACCTCTCCCTTTCCCCTCAGCCTGGCTGACTCAGGAATTCTGGGAGTTGAAGTCCCACGAGTCATAAAAGAGCCAAGGTTGCCTACCCCTGAACGGGGGTCCCTTTTGAGATGCTTGCTCCCCTGCCCAACCCCTCTCTTCCTCCTGTCTCCCCTCCCCACAGCTTACTCAGGGTTCAGGGCTGAGTCTTCTCCCCACCCTAAGAAAGGTAAGCAACATCCGAGGAGCCTTGCAACTCCTCCTCCAGTTTACCTCCTCCAGTTCCTCTTCTCGCTGTCGGTTTGGTTTGGTGTAGTCAATGGGCCCGTCCCACTCATCCTGGCGAGAGGTGTGGCTGGACTGGGGCGAGGTGGCACTGGTGCAGTTTTGGCGTTGGGACACGTCGGGGTATTTGATGCTGGGGCTACTGCTGCAGCTGCTGCTGCTGGGGAAGTTGCTTTCGCGTTTGCGATGCTTGTTCATGCTTAAGTCCAGAGTCCCGTTTTCATCCACTTCAATGTCCGTGGGCTGAAAGGTGGAAAGTTTTGACAGCTCATTTACGAGGTCTTCTTTCAATCCTGCAAACTCAAAACCGGCTGTTTTTCTGGACACCCTCCTGTTGGGGGTGGACCTAACTGTCTTACACCGGAATTATCTGTGGCGTGCTTGGTGCTCTCTGAGTTTGGTTGTTTTTCTTGCAGATATCTCATTACCAAACTAGGTAATGCACAACATGGTGGGGAGAGAAAGGAATAAACGAGGTACAAGACCGAACACATGGCGCGCCCTGCCATACATCAAAAACATTTCGGAAGCAGTAGAACGTAGCTTCCGAGATCTGCAAGCGGGCATCGCACGCTGCCCAGGGGCTACCACGCGACAACAAATTATGCATTGTAAAGATCACTTATGCACAAATAAAAAGGTATTAATCTAACCGTCTGGCTTGTATCCTATTTAGCGAAGGGCACGCCGGGCTAAGACCCTTATTATGATTCACAGCTTACATTTTTATATTGCCAGCTGCCCAGCATTGCTGTATCAGTGAGGGTGGCATACAAATTAAACAAACAAACAAACAAACAAACAAACAAACAAACAAATAAATAAATAAATAAATACAGGTAGTCCTCATGATCACAATTGAGCCCAGAATTTCTGTTGCTAAGTGGGACCTTTGTTAATTTGAATTTCTTGCCAGTTGAGTAAGCCTCAGTTGTTAAGTTAGTAGCACAGTTGTTAAGTGAATCCCGTTGAGTTGGCTTGTCAGACGGTCACAAAAAGGGATCAGATGACCCCCCCTCCCCCCGGGACAGTGCAACTGTCATAAATGTGAGTCACTTGCCAAGCATCTCACTTTTGCTTTGAAGAAATTTCCTGAGAACTAAGAAGAAATTTCCTGAGAACTAAGAAGAAATTTCCTGAGAACTAAGAAGAAATTTCCTGAGAACTAAGAAGAAATTTCCTGAGAACTAAGAAGAAATTTCCTGACAGTTAGAATAAATAACCAGTGGAACAACCTGCCTCCAGAAGTTGTCAGTGCTTCAACACTGGAACTTTTTAAAGAAGAGATTGGACAGTCATTTGCCTGAAAGGATATAGAGTTTCCTCCACGAGCAGGGGGTTGGACTAGATGACCTCCAAAGTCCCTTCCAACTCTCTATTCTATTCTATTCTATTCTATTCTATTCTATTCTATTCTATTCTATTCTATTCTATTCTATTCTATTCTATTCTATTCTATTCTATTCTATTCTATTCTATTCTATTCCATTCCATTCCATTCCATTCCATTCCATTCCATATTCTATTCTATTCCATTCCATTCCATTCCATATTCTGTTCTATTCTATTCTATTCCATTCCATTTTCTATTCTATTCTATTCCATTCTATTCGATTCTATTCCATTCCATATTTATTCTATTCTATTCTATTCTATTCTATTCTATTCTATTCTATTCTATTCTATTCTATTCTATTCTATTCTATTCTATTCTATTCTATTCTATTCTATTCTATTCTATTTTCTATTCTATTCATCATCATCATCATCATCATCATCATTATCATCATCATCAGTTGGAAGGGACCTTGGAGGTCATCCTAGTCCAACCCCCTGCTCAGGCAGGAAACCCTATACCATTTCAGGCAAATGGCTGTCCAGTCTCTTCTTAAAAACTTCCAGTGTTGGAGCATTCACAGCTTCTGGAGGCAGGTTGTTCCATTCTATTCCATTCCATTCCATTCCATTCCATTCCATTCCATTCCATTCCATTCCATTCCATTCCATTCCATTCCATTCCATTCCATTCCATTCTATTCTATTCTATTCTATTCTATTCTATTCTATTCTATTCTATTCTATTCTATTCTATTCTATTCTATTCTATTCTATTCTATTCTATTCTATTCTATTCTATTCTATTCTTGATCGCTGCAGTGACTGTGTGAAAGGCGGTCGTTAAGTCACTTTGTTCACAGGCGTTGTAGCTTGGAACGGTCCCTCAATGCACTGAGGTAAGTCCAGGACTCCTTGTCACGCTTCCATGGGGCTGTTCGCTCTCGCCTGCTCACCTTGCCGGAGAGATCTTGCTGCTTGGTGCTGAGGTTTTCAGGCATTTCCCAGCAGCGGGTGGAGAGGTTCAAAATGGCGGTGGCAGCCATGTGGGCGGCTTCGGCGTCATGGGAGTAGTCGAAGCCTGTGGACGAAGACGAAGCGTTCTTCACGTAACTGCTGGAAGGGCTGTGGCTGGGGGAAGTGGAAACCTTTGGAAAAGGTTTGCCTGTAAAAAGGGAGCAAGAGAGGCAGAAAGGTGTGGATGGCTTCAGCCATTTGTTTATTTCTTGCTCCCTTGTCTTTCCTGCAGGAATTCAACACATGGAAAAACTCCTTCCTCTAATACTCCGACAGCAAGAACCCAGTTTGGTTTAGTGGTTAAGGCACCCAGGCCAGAAAGTGGGAAACTGTGAGTTCTAATCCTGCCTTAGCCATGAAAGTCAGCTGGGTGACTTTGGGCCAATCATCAGCGGACCGTGGGTTCTAGTCCCTCCTTAGGCATGAAAGTCGGCTGGGTGACTTTGGGCCAATCACTAGGGGACTGTGAGTTCTAGTCTCGCCTTAGACAAGAAAGTTGGCTAGGTGACTTTGGGCCAATCACTAGGGGACTGTGAATTTTAGTCCCACCTTAGACAAGAAAGTTGGCTGGGTGACTTTGGGCCAATCACTAGGGGACTGTGAGTTCTAGTCCCGCGTTAGACAAGAAAGTTGGCTGGGTGACTTTGGGCCAATCACTAGGGGACTGTGAATTTTAGTCCCACCTTAGACAAAAAAGTCGGCTGGGTGACTTTGGGCCAATCACAAGGAGACGGTGAGTTCCAGTCCCACCTTCGGCAAGAAAGTTGTTTGGGTGACTTTGGACTAATCACTAGGGGACTGTGAGTTCTAGTCCCGCCTTACACAAGAAAGTCAGCTGGTCTATATTGGTCCAATTGGCTGGACCACAAATAAATAACCACAACCCCCCGCCCCCGCCATAAATCCATTTTCCCAATGGCCGTCCATGACCAGACGCAACTTACATTTAAAGGCTTTAGGTGAGGTTTCACTAGACTGAATCTTTGGGGCAAGCATGCGTTTGCCAAAAACCTGAGCGTCAAAACTTGCATAATCGAAGGTGACTTTGGAGTACTTCTCCAGCTCCTTGGCCAAGTTGGCCCTTGGCGTGGAAGGAACCATGTTGGGCCTGTAATTTCCATACTGAGGCACCTCGAGTTGCTTCACAAAACACATAGGCCTGAAGTAAAGAGAAAGGAAAAGAGGGGACTTTGGTAAGAGGTTCACGATTCTGGGCGAACGTGTGAGAAACAACTTGGCTATAAGGGTCCCTGTCAGGAAATATACAGTCATCTTTCCGACAGAGGAGAACATTTGCAGCTCAGGGTTGAAATGAGGGGTCTTTGGCGCTCTCTGGGCTTGGTGGTTTTCTTGCAGACGTTTCATTACCCAACTAGGCAGTGTCATCAGTGCTAGAAGGGAATGAGGTTTGTGGAGAAGAGGGGGAGGAAAAGAGGGGGAGGAGGAGGAGGAGGAGGAGGAGGACGACTGTTGGGTCCTTGGTGCTCTCTGAGCTTGGTTGTTTTCTTGCAGACGCTTCATTACCAAACTAGGTAACATCATCAGTGGTAGAAGGAAGTGAGGTTTATGGAGAGGAGGAGGAGGAGGGAAAAGGAGGAGGAAGAGGAGGAGGAGGAGGAGGAGGAGGAGGAGGAGGAGGAGGAGGAGGAGGACTGTTGGGTCCTTGGTGCTCTCTGAGCTTGGTTATTTTCTTGCAGATGCTTCATTACCAAACTAGGTAACATCATCAGTGCTAGAAGGGCCTTATATACTGTATAAACAGAGAGCAAATCTCATCCCTTTTAGCACCAATGATGTTACCTAGTTTGGTAATGAAGCGTCTGCAAGAAAACAGCCAAACTCAGAAAGCACCAAGGATACCTCGTATTCATCCATTAAAGACAAACATAAACGTAAAAGGTAAAGGTAAAGGTTCCCCCGCACATGCGTGCTAGTCGTTTCCGACTGTAGGGGCTGGTGCTCATCTCCGTTTCAAACCCGAAGAGAGCCAGTGCTTGTCCGAGGACGTCTCCGTGGTCATGTGGCCAGCATGACTGGACGCCAAAGGCACACAGAACGCTGTTACCTTCCCACCGTAGTGGTCCCTATTTTTCTACTTGCATTTTTACGTGCTTTCGAACTGCTAGGTTGGCAGAAGCTGGGACGAGTAACAGGGGCTCACTCTGTTACTCTACTATTTTACAAACATAGGAAAGATCAAATCCAATCAAATCCAATCACAGTATTTTATTATAATATGAAGAAAGAATCATTTGGAATTATTTTCTGAGCAATTGGGAGTTGAGGCTATAGATACTGTTTGTGTTCAAATTTTTTTTTTCCTGGAACAGAATCCATTTAGAAACACATAGTATGAAGTATAAAAGGGAAAGGTATATAGCAAAATGGAAGAGATTATAAATATGCTTTTAGGAAACAATGAATGATTCTAAGTGTTACCAATTTTCATGTCTGATAGAAAACGTAGTGTCTTTAGAGAGCAATAGTAAAATCCTATACTACAGACTTAATTCAATAGAATGAAAGGGTTTACACCAATCCACAAACAGCTCAGGCATTATTGGATTTTATGACTTTGTCTGCTTTTGGAAGCTTTAATTTGATTTGTTCTGATTTATTTCTGGCTCTGTGCTTTTGATCTGAAGAAGTGACAAAGTTGGAAGTTCCACTTCTAGGCAACCTGTTTTTAGCAAGAATACTTGCTCAATTCACTTACTGGCTCCTGGACTTCAGACTTCAGTTTTTATTTCCCTCAACCCTGAAAATTAATGCTCTGTTATTGAACTTTTTAAAATTATCATTCCAGCTTTTAACATAATCAGATAACAGAAGATAACAGAATAATACAGTTGGGAGGGACCTTGTAAGTCTTCTAGTGACTAGTCCAGGGGTAGGCAAGCTTGGCTCTTTTATGACTCGTGGACTTCAACTCCCAGAATTCCTAGTCAGCATAGCCATAGTTGCCCACTTCCTCCCAATGGCTGGTTCAGGAATTCTGGGAGTTGAAGTCCACAGGTCGCAAAGGGGCCATAGTTGCCCTCCCCTGCAATGGGGGAAACTTATTTACTTAACGACTGTGTAATTCACTTAACAAACATGGCCAAAAAAAGGTTGTAAAAAGGAGTTCCATGGTGGCTCAGGAATTCTGGGAGTTGAAGTCCACAGGTCGCAAAGGGGCCATAGTTGCCCACTTCCTCCCAATGGCTGGCTCAGGAATTCTGGGAGTTGAAGTCCGCAAGTCATAAAAAGGGCGAAGTTTGAAGACCCCCGGACTAGAGATACCTCGTTCCCTTAATTGTTAATCATAGGGTTTAGCCTGAGAGGCAGAGATCTTAATCAATGGTGCTGGTAGTTCGGTAGTTCTAAGTAAAGCGATTTTTGAAATCAAAACCTTGGCACTTCCTTTGCAATTTGGCCCTGCAGCAGCTACCTCAGATGGCACATGGATGCAGTCTCTAATCAGCAAATCATGAGAAGTGCGGAGAGCCAGTTTATTAAACCATCGAATAATTAACTAGCGCCCACATCCAGTCCACCCAGCTGTGGAGAAATGTTAACACACCACAGAAAATGAAAAATGGGACGGCGGCGCGGGGGGGGGGAAAACTTTCTGTCCTTTCCATCTTCATAATGTCAACATAATCAGTGTGATTGTTGGGCCATCTGCATTGCTGTGTACACAGTAAGACGTGGCTTGGGACACTGTTAAAAACCGTTTTTGGCCTGTCAGCTCAGAATTAATGGACGCTACAGAAGACCTTCCAGATTCAGTGTGCCCTGACTGGGAATATTACATTTTTTTAATCGTTATTTATTTGACAGTCAGAGATGGATTAGTGGCTGGGAGGGATCCTGCCATTTCCCTAAATCAGGTGTGCCCAACCTTGGCATAGCTTGGCTGGGGAATTCTGGGGGTTGAAGTCCACAGGTCTTAAAATGGCCAGGCTAGGGCACACATTCCCTAAAGTGTAACTGGCTTTTTGAGAGGAGAAGGAGAAACAGAGGTTAGCTCCATTTGGCTGGATTACCTGAGGATCCGATCTGAATTCGAGTGATTTTTTGAAGGGTCGCTGGATGGAGGCTGTTGCTTCTCGTGAGTTTTGGCTAATTTTTCAGCAGCTGCAATGGGACAGCCAGATAAACTATTGGAAGAAAGCAAGGAAGAAGCAGAAGAAAAAAATAACAGGGAAGAGGAATGCAGGGATTAAATAAAATAAACACAATAAAATAAAATAGAATCGTTATAAGAAGGTGTGCAGCGCCCTGGAGATTTCAAAATATTCTGCCAAGAAAAAAAAGGCTCACGCAAGAATATCAACAACATTGTAAATCCTTCGAGATATATTGTGGGGGGAAAAAAACAATCCTAGTCAAGAATTAACCCAGCATAGAATGCTTGCACTGTTGAGCGCAGAAATCAGGCAGAAAATTTAATCACCTCAAAGAAAGGACAATGTTGACATATTTTTTTTGACAATTCCCCAGGTACTTTCTTAGTGGTGACATAATCCCTGCTTCTAAAAAAGCAGTACAGGGTAGTCCTCAACTTACAATAGTTCATTTAGTGACTGTTCGAAGTTACAACATCACTGAAAAAAGTGACTTACGACCAATTTTCACAGTTATGACCATTGCAGCATCCCCATAGTAACATATTCAAAATTCAGACGCTTGGCAACTGACTCATACTTATGACGGATGCATGGTCCCGGGGTCACGTGATCCCCTTTTGTGACCTTCTGACAAGCAAAATCAGATTCACTTAACAACCATGTTACTAACTTAACAGCTGCAGTGATTTACTGCTGTAAAATGGGATAAAGTTCACTTAACAAATATCTCACTTAGCAGCAGAAATTTGGCGCTAATTTTTTTTTTTAATTCCATTTATATCCCGCCCTTCTCCGAAGACTCAGGGCGGCTTACAAACTTAGCAGTAGCCTTCATTCTATGTATATGCCTGCTTATTAGGGCCTTCGCCCCCCCATGTGGCATTAATAAAGTCAGCTTATTGCCCCCAACAATCTGGGTCCTCATTTTACCTACCTGGGAAGGATGGAAGGCTGAGTCAACCTTGAGCCTGGTGGGATGCGAACCTGCACTAATTGCAGGCAGCTGGTGTTACTTAAGGAGGCATTAGCCCACTGCTCCACCAAGGCTCATAAATTGTGACGTAAGTCAAGGATTACCTGTACTATAGGAGTACAGGTAGTCCTTGACTTACAACCATTTGTTTAGTGACCATTGGAACTTATAGTGGTACTGCAAAAACTAGCCAGACCTTGTACTTTTGCAGCACACACACACCCCGGTCACATGATCAAAATGTGGGCCAGCATTTATTTACAACAGTTTTAGCATCCCGGAGTCATGTGATCGTCATTTGCGACCTTTCCCAACTGAATTCTGACAAGCAAAGTCAATTGGGTGGAAGTGGGCAGCATTGACCCCTTTACGACCTGTGGACTTCAACTCTCAGAATTCCTGGTGGCTGAGGAATTCTGGGAGTTGAAGTCCACAGGTCACACAGGGGCCATAGTTGCCCACTTCCTCCCAATGGCTGGCTCAGGAATTCTGGGAGTTGAAGTCCACAGGTCGCAAAGCGGCCATAGTTGCCCACTTCCTCCCAATGGCTGGCTCAGGAATTCTGGGAGTTGAAGTCCACAGGTCACAAAGGGGCCATAGTTGCCTTCCCCTGCAATGGGGGGAGCTTATTCACTTAATGACTGTGATTCACTTAACAAACATGGCAAAAAAGGTTGTAAAAAGGAGCGTGACTCATTTAACCATCACCCCATGCTTAGCAAGGGAAATTCTGGTTCTCGCCATTGGTTGTAATTACGGTAATTCCTGTAATTCCCTGTAACGGCAATTATCTTGCCTTAAAACTGAATGGAAGCATAAACAGCCAGGGAGGCTATGGGGGAGATTAAATTTAGGTAGTCCTCGACTTACAACTATTTGTTTAGGGATTGTTCCAACAGGACTGAAAAAAGTGACTCATGACCCATTTTCACATTTATGACTGTTGTAAGATCCCCACAGTCACGTGATTAAAATTTGGGGGGCTTGGCAACTGGCATATATTTATGACAGGGGTCCCAGGGTTATGTGAAACCTTCCCAGCCGTCTTCTTACAAGCAAGGTCAATGAGGGAAGCCCCATTTGCTTAAAAGACTGCACGATTCACTTCACAAATGCAGTGGTTCGGTTAGCAACGGTGGCAAAGAAAGGTCATAAAAATGGAACGACCTTCACCCCACCAATGCCTTGCTTAACAACGCAAATGTTGGGCACAGCTGAGCTCATAAATCCAGGATTACCTATGGTGAAAACCACAACATGCATATGGACTTCCTTCATTGTTTTGTCATCACATAGGTGCGAGAATATCAAACATTTATCTATGAGACCTTCCGAAAAGTTTCTTTTTTCCTCATTTCCAGAGAAAATTCTTTTTTGTGTGTGTGTGCAAATGAAGGCATCGTGGACGAGAGAAAAATGCAAGACAGTTTCTCATGCCACTCGTGTTTTCAGCCCTTTTCTAAGTTCTCTCTCTTTCAGTTCAATTGCTGTCCCAATCAGCTAATCATATTTGCTAAACAAACAGCTTCCTGACCCATTATTATTTCAAATATCTAGGATACAGTGGAAAAATCACCTACCTTCGGTGAGTATTACGGTTGCTATTTACATGGCCCTGTCCGGTGCATCCAGGTGTTGGGCATTTTAATACATTCTCGTGCATGGCCAGAACTTGAGAATTAAAAAGAAAATGAGAAGAAAGGTGAGAAAGCAATAATAGTAATAATAAAAGGAGAAGTAACAGACTTGGCAGGGACCCTGGAGGTCTTCTAGTCCCACCCCCTGCTCAAGCAGGAGACCCTAATCAAACATAATAATAAAAAAAAAACAGATCTGTGAATATCTAGAAACAAAGAAAGTCATAACTAGTAGCCAGAAAGGGTTTGTTAGACAGCTATTTGGCTGAAATGATATAGGGACCTTTCACACATGCGCGGGTGGGGCTGCTAGCTGCCGTCGGGGGTGCACGGCCATTTGCACATGCACACGGCACCAGCACATGCTGCATGCACGAACGGGGCCGCTAATGCCACACCAGTGCACGTGGCCCCGTTTGCATGCACACACGTGCGCACAATGATTTGGAAGCTGTGAGCACGGATGGGTTGGAGACCTCTGCTGTAGATAATAGATGTTAAAAAAAATAGATGAGATAAATGAGAGACATAGATAGAAGAGATGATAGAGATAGATAGATAGATAGATAGATAGATAGATAGATAGATAGATAGATAGATGAGAGACATAGATGAGATGGTAGATAGATAAGACAGATAAACCAACAGATAGACAGATAGATCAGGTAGATGATAGATGATAAAAGGATAGATATAAGAGACATAGACAGATGAGATGACAGACAGGCAGACAGATGTAGATGTTAAAAAGATAATGATAAAGAAACCTAGATAGAAGAGATGATAGATAGACAGATAAATGATATAGATAAGAGACATAGATAGGTGAGATGATACACAGACAGATAGATAAGATAGATGATAAAAAGATAGATACATAGATAGATGATAAAAAGATGAGATGATAGATGATAAAAAGATGAGATGATAAGATGGATGGATAGATAGATAGATAGATAGATAGATAGATAGATAGATGATAAAAAGATAGATGAGATAGATGAGAGACATAGATAGATGAGACGGTAGATAGATAGACAGACAGACCAACAGATAGACAGATAGATCAGGTAGATGATAGATGATAAAAGGATAGATAAGATATGAGAGACATAGATAGATGAGATGATAGACAGGAAGACACATATAGACGTTAAAATGATAATGAGATAAAGAGACATAGATAGAAGAGATGATAGATAGATAGACAGACAGACATAGATAACAAATGTAGATAGGTGAGATGATACGACAGACAGATAGTTGAGATAGATGATAAAAAGATAGATAAATGATAAAAAGATGAGATGATAAGATGATAGATAGATAGATAGATGATAAAAAGATAGATGAGATAGATGAGAGACATAGATAGATGAGACGGTAGATAGATAGACAGACAGACCAACAGATAGACAGATAGATGAGGTAGATGGTAGATGATAAAAGGATAGATAAGATATGAGAGACCCAGATAGATGAGATGATAGACAGGCAGACTAACAGATCATCCAGTCTGCTTCCTGCAGTGAAGTCAGATCTGTTCTCTGTTTCAAGGGATTGGGTTTCCATGTATATTTCTCAAACCTCTGATTCTTCAAAAGAAACATATATGGTTTAACCTCATTGACTTTTACGAAAAAAAACCTTGAATGTAAAGAAAAATATCTTTCAGAAGAACAGCACTTGCACTTATTTTTGTTTTTCATTTACCCATGAGGAAATAAACGACCAATGTTCCTTTCTCTTAGGGTGTTTTTTGGGGGTGGGTGGGGGTGGGTCTTCAGCCTTTGAAATGAACTGATAAGACAGATTGGGGTTTTTTTTATTGTTATTTTTCATAAGCTCACACCTTCTTTCTTGAGTGAGGATTATAAAAGAAATTATTTCAGAGTCAGAAATAGCAAATATTTCCCCTTTGGGGAAAAAGTAAATGAAACTCCACCACATCACACTGTCTTATTAAAATTTAAAACCCCTCAGCACCGGGCCTATTCAATTTTCTCTCCAAACATGTTGAGAAAAAGAACAATATCACTTTTCTTTTTTCTTTTCTTTCTTTTTTTTTACTGCATTCCATGGGCACCGATGCAGATAAAGTTGCTGATTTATCCCAGTTGAGCTGTAATAAATTAAAATAATAAATAAAATAAATAAATTAGGCTACCCCAGGCACTTTTGCTAAAGGATTCTTCATCCAAGCTCCATAATCAGCCTCAGGTTTTCCTCATTCTTCATGAGGAAAATCCACAATTTTCTGGAAATGGGCCTGGAGTAGTCTCACATTATATCCAACTAGTGTAGGTAATCCTCTACTTACAACCATTAATTTAGTGACCATTTGAAATTACAATACCACTGAAAAAAGTGACTTATATTTTTCACACTTTATGACCATCGCAGCATCCTCAAGGTCACGTGATCAAATTTTGGATGCTCAGCAATTGGCACATGAGGGATTATGACGGTTACCGTGTCCTGGAGTCATGTGATCATCTTTTGCCACCTTCTGATGAACAAAGTCAAAGGGGAAGCCAGATTTATGTCACGAACTTAACAACTGCACTGATTCACTTAACATTTGTGGCCAAAAAGGTCATAAAATGGGGCAAAATTCATTGGCTTTACTTAGCAACAGAAATTTTGGGTTCATCTGTGGTCCTAAGTCGAGGACTGCCGGTATACATTTTAATTTCACAATCTTCTTTGAGGATAAACGTGAAAGAAAAGAAAATTACAAGTGCTCCTCCACTTACACTGGGAAAAAAAGTGACTCACAGTTGGTCCTCGTGCTTACGACCGTTGTAGCATTCCTCACAGTCACATGACCAGAATTCAGGTGCTTGACAATTGGCATGTACAATGTTTTCCCGAAAATAAGACTTAACCATGAAAAGAAGCCCTAGCGTGATTTTTCAGGATGCTCGTAATATAAGCCCTACCCCAAAAATAAGCCCCAGTTAAGTTTGTCAGCCAGATGGACGCATTTAGTACCATATTTTCCCAAATATAAGCCCTAACTGTAAAATAAGCCCTAATGCGTGTTTTGGCGCAAAAGGTAATATAAGACCTGGTCTTATTTTCAGGGAAATACGTTACTTATAACATTTGCAGTGTCCCAGGGTGATGTGTAGTGACAGATTTTATTTTCCTGGGCTCCAAGATCACCGCAGATGGGGACTGTAGCCAAGAAATTAAAAGACGCTTGCTCCTGGGGAGGAAAGCCATGGCAAATCTAGACAGCACACTAAAGAAGCAGAGACGTCACCCTGCCAACAAAAGTGCGTATAGCCAAGGCTATGGTCTTCCCAGTTGCAATGTATGGCTGTGAAAGCTGGACTGTAAGAAAGGCTGAGCGCCAAAGAATTGAGGCCTTTGAACTATGGTGCTGGAGAAGACTCCTGCGAGTCCCTTGGACTGCAAGGCGATCAAACTGGTCAGTCCTAGAGGAGATCAAGCCTGACTGCTCTTTAGAAGGCCAGATCCTGAAGCGGAAACTCAAATACTTTGGCCACCTAATGAGAAGGAAGGACTCACTGGAGAAGAGCCTAATGCTGGGAAAGATTGAGGGCAAGAGAAGAAGGGGATGACAGAGAATGATGTGGTTGGATGGAGTCACTGAAGCAGAAGGCGTGAGCTTAAATGGACTCCAGAAGACGGCAGAGGACAGGAAGGCCTGGAGGAACATTGTCCATGGGGTCGCGATGGGTCGGACACGACTTTGCAATTAAAAACAACAACAACAGGGTGATGTGATCTCTTTTTGTGGCCTTCCCAACCGACTTTCAATGAGCAAAGTCAATAGGGGAAGCAGGTCCACTTAACGACGTGTCATTCACTTAAGGACTGCAGCAATTCGCTTAAGAACTGTGGCAAAAGTACTTGGCCACTACACGGATGATGGTTCATCAGCTGTTTTATAAGAATTGCCCTAACTGTTACAGCAATGTAGTGAATTTTAAGAGGCACTTACTCTCAGGAGGAATCCTGTCTTTGTGCGGGCAGCCAGACAAACTACGATGGTGAGGATAGAGTCCTGTGACGTGGCCGGTGCCATCACAACCTGGAGTGGGACATTTGATTTCACGCTTCTCGGGTCTTGAAGAATCTAAAAAACGAATGAAGAGGGTGCATAAACAAGCTTAAAATAAGATTTGGTTGGTGAGGGGAAACTAAGCTTCAATAAGAATCTTGAAAACAGGACATATAATGATTTCACGAGGTGGTTTTTACAAATACAGTGGAAATAAGCTGATTAAAAACATGTTATATGTTGATGTTATTATTGTGTGCATAAATACTAAAAATGTTTACATTCAACTTGGTTTGTACTGAAAACATTAAGAATTATATTTGTTTAATGTAGACAAAAGGAGAATATTACAGGAAGAAGAGAGGATCAGAAGAAATATATTACCAATGTACTGATTAATTGTAGAAATTAATTTATCATTGATTGTTTTAAATGCGTGAACCCAGACAACACACTGCTCACAAAGCACTAAAGATTGTTATTGTAAAAAATTAATAAAATATATTTTTGAAAAAAAGGGTTTGGTTGAGTAGGATTTCTCCAAGAAACATGTTCAGGCATGTGGAACCATTTTTGTTTTCCCTAAACGAAAACGAAAGAGAAAGAGAGATAAAGCCAGTTTAATCTATTGGCTATGGTACCAGGCTAGAAAGCAGGTGACGGTGAATTCTAGTAAATTGCCTGAGACATGCAAGTCAGCCAGATGACTTTGGACCAATCACCAGGAGATGGTGAGTTCTAGTCCCTTAGGCATGAAGGCGGCTGGGTGACTTTAGGCCATTCACCAGGAGGCGGGGAGCTCTAGTCCCGCGCTAGCCAGCTGGGCGACTTTGGCCCAGGCCCTCTCTCTCAACCCAACCCACCTCACAGGCTTATTATAGTTATGGGGAGAAGGAAAGTGTGCTGGATATGTTTGCCTGCCTTGAGCTATTTGTAAAAATAATAAAGGTGGGATATAAATGAAGGAAGGAAGAGAGAGAGAGAGGAAGGGAAGGAGGGAGGGAGGGAGGGAGGGAGGGAGTGAGAAAGGAAGGAAGGAAGGAAGGAAGGAAGGAGAAAGAAAGAAAGAGAAAGGAAGAGAGAGAGAAAGAGAAAGAAAAAAGAAAAAGGAAGGAAGGAAGAAATGAAGGAAGAGAGAGAGAAGGAAAGGAAGGAAGAGAAAGAAAGAGAGAAAGAAAGAGGAAGGAAGAAAAAGAAGAAAAAGGAAGGGAAAGAAGGAAGAGCGAGAAAGAAAGAAAGAAAGAAAGAAAGAAAGAAAGAAAGAAAGAAAGAAAGAAAGAAAGAAAGAAAGAAAGAAAGAAAGAGATGTCCAGATCAGATCAACATTCTGATCACCTGCTAGCCTTCCCAAGGGAACAATGTTTTGCCTCAGCAAGACACACAACGGGGTGGAAAATCACCTTATTTGCCTCATCCAGATGTCAGCGATGATACAAATTGCCTGGCTGGGAGACTTTTCATGACGGCTTCCTCCCCTTCCCGAAACCTTTCCCGATTCTCAAAGGTTCCCCAAGAAGCCGTGCAAAACGAAGCCACCCAAGCCCTTTCCTCTTTTCTCGAAGGAGCATTTCCTTCCCTTTTGTGTTCAAAGCAGCATTGGAAGAGAAATGTCCCTTCAAAGCTCTATAAGTGTGCCCACTTCATCCGGTTGAACTGGAACCCCGCCGTCATCAGAACTGCAGAAGTTGCCTCAGTTTAGTAACTCAAATGTCTATTTAATTCCAGGTTCCATCTCTGACAGGGATGAGCAAAGGTACCCTGTGGAAACAAGGTTCAGGCAGTCCTCGACTTACAACGCGTCATTTAGTGACCGTTCAAGGTTACAACAGCAGTGGAAAAAAAAGACTTATGACCATTTTTCACACAACCGTTGCAATGTCCCCATGGTCACGTGATCAAAATTCAGACGCTTGGCGATAAGTTCCTTTTTGCGACAGTTGCAATATCCCGGGGGGCCATTTTGCGACCTCCTGACAAGCAAATTCAAGGGGGAAGCCAGGTTTACTTAACAACTATGTTACTAACTTAACAACTGCAACGATTCATTTTAACAACTGTGGCAAGAAAAGTTGTAAGACGGGGCAAAACTCACTTAACAAATGTTTCACTTAGCAACATAAATTTTCAGCACAGTTGGGGTCGTAAGTCAAGGACTACCTGTATAATAAGTAAGAAGCTCCCTCTGGAGCAGGGGTAGGCCACCTTGGCTCTTTTATGACTCGTGGACTTCAACTCCCAGAATTCCTCAGCCATCCATGCTGAGGAGAAATGGAGACGTTTCCAAGCTGAGCCATGCTGGCTCAGGAATTCTGGGAGTTGAAGTCCATGAGTCATAAAAGAGCCAAGGTGGCCTACCCTTGCATCTGGAGACTTACTCCTTATCGGAAGCCCGGTATTGAATCCGACATCTGTCTTTAGAGCTACGTTCTTGATCCACTCCTTTCTTAAAACCAGCTTTTGCCAAAGGTAACTGCAACATTGGGAGGTTACAGAGTTAGTCCTCGACTTACAACAGTTCATTTAGTGACCCTTCGAAGTTACAACGGGACCCAAAAAAGTGACTTATGACCAGTTTTCACATTTACAACCGTAGCAGCGTCCCCAGGGTCACATGATCAAAATTCAGATGTTTCGCAACTGTTTTCATATTTACAACGGGATCGTGCGATTTCCTTCATGAGGCAACTGGACTTTCTTGTTTTCCTTTGAAGACGTTTCGCTTCTCATCCAAGAAGATTCTTCAGCTCTGACGGGATGGTGGGGAATGGAAGGACTTATACTCCTTGCAGACAGCTGGTCATTTGCCTTCTTTTGGAGAGTCATTGAGGCCACCTGGATCTATGTCATCAGGGTCACCTGAGTGGTGCAAATGGGTGTGGAGCCTTCTTGGAACTACTGAAAGGACGGTGTTGTAGACTGGAGATAGATGGTGTCGTATCTCTCCCCCTCTGTTGAGAGAGCGCTGTTCAATTTTGAAATAGATGGCCAGTCAGAGCTGAAGAAGCTTCTTGGATGAGAAGTGAAATGTCTTCAAAGGAACACAAGAAAGTCCAATTGCCTCCTGAAAAAAGCATCCTTGGGACAACTATGACCTGGATGACTGAGAATCACCATAGACATTTGCACGCTTTCTAACTGCTAGGTGCACAGGAGCTGAGGCAAGAACCGGAGCTCGCCCCATCTTGTGGTGCTGGGTCTCCAACCCAGGCTGTCAGCTTTGCAGCTGACAAGCTCAGCGTCTTTAACCCCTGAGGCATTGTGCCGAGCCATCTCTCCTTACCTTTGCTGTAATAGTTCTTCCTGATGGAGTCCAAGGTCTTGTTCTGCTTCTCCTCTGCTTGGAAATGTTTCGCGTGCTCTCCGGTCACCTGCTGGCCGGGCTCCCTCACCACCTTGACCTGTTCAGCTTTCAGGGCGATGGCCTGCTCCAACAGGCCCAGATTTCCCCGCGTCATCATGTCATACATCTCGGATTCATCGGTCACCGTGGACTTTTGGGAGTGGGAATCGTCGTCCTTTTCATCGTCTGACCTCACCTCCACAATGACAGAATATTCCGGCTTGGGGTTGACCATCGGTCTTTCACAGTTGGCTTGGGGGCTATCCTGAGAAATGTGAGGAGCTTCTTGACAGATTACCTCAGCCATCGCTTCCCCTTCTTCTTCCTCCTCTTCGTATTCTTCTTCTTCCTCCTCCTCCTCCTCCTCCTCTTCCTCCTCCTCCTCTTCTTCATGGTCTTCTTCTTCTTCATCATCCTCCTCTTCCTCTTCTTCCTCCTCCTCCTCCTTTTGCAGTTTGAACGAGTCCTCACAACTTGCCTCATCCTCCCGATGTTCCAGGCACAAATCACTGCTGCGCTCGCTGGTGACCTCAATGACTTCTTCTGCATCTTCTGGGTGGATGAGGATCTCCTTCTCGCATTCCTCCTCCACTGCTTCCTCCTCTTCCTCCTCCTCCTCTTCCTCCTCCTCCTCCTCCTCTTCTTCCGTTGCTTCTTCACAGAGTAGATGCATGGTGTTTCCCCCGCTGCTGGAGACTTCGCCTTCACTTTCCGACACTTTCCGTTCAGACACGAGAGTTCCTTCCGTTCTTTGGCCTAGATTGGAAAGAGAAGTTCTTCAAATTGTAGTAGCCAACCTTGGGGGGGGGAGGGGAATGTCCCTACTTTATTATGTGGTGTCTGAGGCTTTTGCACTGCAAGTCGAGGGAGATACTGGAGTGTCCTAGATGCACTCTGAGGTTGGTGGTTTTCTTGCAGACGTTTCCTGACCCAGCTAGGTAACATCATCAGTGCTAGAAGGGGGGAGGGCTTGGTCTCATATTACATTCTAGTGGCTTGCCCTATTAGTGTTGGTGGGAGTGGTCTAGGAGCCCAACTAAAGAACCTCCAAGACCACTCCCACCAACAGTGATGGCACAATCTGCTAGCTAGAATATAAATTGAAAGCAAAGCCCATTCCTTACTAGCACTGATGATGTTACGTAGTTGGGTTGTGAAACGTCTGCAAGAAAATAACCCAGCTCTGAGGGCACCAAGGACCCCTCAAAATGTAGCTCCTTTCTTAATTTTCTGGGTGAAGAACTTATGGATATATTATTCACAGCAGTGGTCCCCAACCTTTGCTGCTTGAACTTAACAACCCTTCATTTAGTAACTGAATGGCACTGAAAAAGTAACTTATGACTGGTCCTCACACTCATGACCATTGCAGCATTCCCCATGGTCATGGGATCAAAATTCAGGCACTTGGCAACGAGCACGTTCTTATGACATTTGCAATGTCCTGGAGTCATGTGATTCCCCATTTGAAGCCTTCCTTACCAGCTTCTGACAAGCCATGTCAATAGGGGAAGTGGGATTTGCTTAATAACCAGGCGATTCTATCAAGGTATTGATTTAACAGCTAACCAGCTTATGTAATGAAAGATGTAAGATGGAATGATAGAAATGACTCAGCAGGGTCTGTGTCCCTTTAACAGCCAGCAGGGTCTGTGTCTCTTTAGGAGCCTTTGTATAAAAGGAAGGCTCTGCTGCTGTGTTCTCTCTCTTCCGTTTCTTACTGTAATTGTAGTTTGTTGGATCCTGCTGTATTAGTCGTGTATGTGTATTGTTCCTGGTGTATGATATTGTAGATAGTGTAAGATAAAACACCATTTAATACAAACCACTGTTTACTGTGTTTACTCTGGGTTATCTCAGTGCAATAAGACTGTGCACGCTCTGACAGTCACTTTTACAACTGCAATGATTCATTTAATAACGGTTGTTAAGGTCAACAAATGAGGCACAAGTCACTTAACAACCGCCTCCCTCAGCAATGGAAATTCTGGTCCCGTGACTCACTTAACAACCGCCTTACTTATCAATGGAAATTCTTGTCCCAATTTTGGTCATAAGTCTACCTGTACACTGTTGGCATTATCAGAAGCAACCCCACACCTTCTTCCGAGGGAGGGCTGCTGGACGCTTCCTTTTGTGCAAGGGCTTCTCCTTCGTCGTCGTCGTCCTCCTCCTCCTCCTCCTCCAGGGTCCCCTCTGAATCGTCCGTCACAGAGTCCAACTTGGCTTCGGCTTCTTCACTCACATCGCTGTCGACATTATAGTCTTCGTCAAGGCTGAGCTTCAAGGGATGAGATTTTCTCTTGGCTGCCAGATGTTCTGCTTCTACGTGCTGAAGTTTCCTCTTCTTCGCCAGCGGGCAGCTTTGTAAACTAGGAGAAAGACAGAGAGAAGAGAGGAAGAGGGAGAGAGAGGGGGGGAAGAATAAGGGAAAGAGAAAGAGAAACAGAAAGAGGGAGGAAGGGAAAGAGAGGAATAGAGAGAGAGAGAGAGAGAAAACAAATAAGAGAAAGAGAAAGTGGGACAGGAAGGAAGAGGAAGAGAGAAACAGAAACAGAAAGAGAGGAAGAGAAAGAGAAAGAAAGAAAAAGAAAGAAAAAGAAAGAGAAGAGAAAGCGAAACAAAAAGTGGGAGAGAAAGGAAGAGGAAGAGAGAGAAATAGAAACAGACACAGAGAGACAGGAAGAGAGAGAGAGAAAGAGAACGAAAAGAGAAAGAATAAGGGGAACAGAAAGAAACAGAATGAGAAAGAGAGAGGAAGGGACAGAGAGAGAGAGAGAGAGAAAGAGAAACAGAAAGAGGAATAAAAAGAGAGAAAGAGAGAGAGAAAACAGAAAGAAGAGAAAGTGGGAGAGGAAGGAAGAGGAAGAGAGAGAGAGAGAGAGAAACAAAGAAACAGAAAGAGAGGAAGAGGAGAGAGAAAAAGAGAAAGAAAAAGGGGAAGAGAGAGAATCAGAAACAGAGAAAGAGAGAGAAACAAAAAAGAGAGGAATAGAAAGAGAGAGAAAAACAAAAAGAGCAAAAAAGAGAGTGGGAGAGGAAGAAAGAAGAAGAAAGAGAGATAAACAGAAACAGAAAGAGAGGAAGAGAAAGAAAAAGAAAGAAACAAAGAAGAGAAAGAAAAAAGGGGGAGAGAAAGAAAGAGGAAGAGAGAGAGAGAGAAAAATGGAAATAGAAACAGGAAGCAGAGAAAGAGATAAGCAGGAACAGAAAGAGAGGAAGAGAAAGAGAAAGAAAGAAAAAGGCAAAAAGAAAGAGAAAGAAGAGGGAAAGAGATGGAGAAACAGAAATAGAAACAGAGAGAGGAAGTGAGAGAAAAAGAAAGAAAAAAGAGAAGGAGATTGAGAGAGAGAGAGAGAGAGAGAGAGAGATTGAGAGAGAGAGAGATAGAGAGAGAGATAGAGAGAGAGAGAGAGAGAGACAGAGAGAGAGAGAGAGACAGAGAGAGAGAGAGAGAGACAGAGAGAGAGAGAGAGACAGAGAGAGAGACACAGAGAGAGAGAGAGACAGAGAGAGAGAGAGAGACAGAGAGAGAGAGAGAGAGAGAGAGAGAGAGAGAGAGAGAGAGAGAGAGAGAGAGAGAGAGCACAAGAGAAGGATCTCAACACAGTGTGGTAGTTGCAGGTGTCTACAGAACCAGAAGTCCATTTCCTATTGCTTTTAATTTGATGGAAGCTCAGAATTGTATACAAATAGCATGTTCACATCAGCCCATAATATTCTTAGCATGATCTGGTTAATGACCAATTGAATATTCAAGGGGTTGTGTTTTCCATGTTTTATTTATTTTTTTATTTTAATTCCATTTATATCCTGCCCTTCTCCGAAGACTCAGGGCAGCTTACAAGCTTAGCAGTAGCCTTCATTCTATGTATATGCCTGCTTCTTAGGGCTTTCACACACACCCCAAGCGGCATTATTACAAAGTCAGCTTAATTGCCACCCAACAATCTGGGTCCTCATTTTACCTACCTCGGAAGGATGGAAGGCTGAGTCAACCTTGAGCCTGGTGGGATGCGAACCTGCACTAATTGCAGGCAGCTGGTGTTACTTAAGGAGGCATTAGCCCACTGCTCCACCAAGGCTCTGTTATAAAACCTTCTCAGGTTATTATAGTTCAACTTTCTGGGCAGTTCTCATCTCTGACCCACTTGAATCGGTTCTTAATAGAATCCAGATTCTTGCTTCCTTACTTCAAAGAAGCATCAATCAAAGGCGCTCTTATTACTAAAACAGGTATTCAAAGACGCTCCCTTTTGCTGCTGCCATCATTATGAGTTATAAGGCAGAACTACAATTCATCATCTCCTGGTGACTGACCCAACGTCACCCAGCCACCTTTCAGGCCTGAGGTGGGACTAGAACTCATGATCACCTGGTGTTTGGCCAAAACTCACCAAGCTGGCATTCATGCCTAAGGCAGGACTGGAATTCCAGTCACCCAATGATTGGCCCTAAGTCAACCAGCTGGCATTCATGCCTAAGGGAGGACTAGAACTCACGCTCACCTGGTGATTGGCCCACAGTCATCAAACTGACTTTCACACCTACGGTGGGACTAGA
This sequence comes from Vipera berus, assembly GCF_964194415.1. Lineage (NCBI taxonomy): Eukaryota > Metazoa > Chordata > Lepidosauria > Squamata > Viperidae > Vipera > Vipera berus. Next base: position 66,003 of record NW_027673619.1, read on the forward strand.
ACTCACGGTCTCCTGGTGATTGGCCCAAAGTCACCAACCTGACTTACATGCCTAAGGCGGGACTAGAACTCACAGTCTCCTGGTGATTGGCCCACAGTCATCAAACTGACTTTCACACCTACGGTGGGACTAGAACTCACGGCCTCCTGGTGACTGGCCCAAAGTCACCAACCTGACTTACATGCCTAAGGCGGGACTAGAACTCACAGTCTCCTGGTGATTGGCCCACAGTCATCAAACTGACTTTCACACCTAAGGTAGGACTAGAACTCACAGTCTCCGGGTTTCTAGACCAGCTCCTTAATCACTACCCCCACCTGACTGATAATAAGCTTGTGTTGGCCAGAATGGTGGTGCTTTAAAATGCTCTTGAAAGGGACAGATATTTCCCCTGGAAAATTGGCCACCATTTCAGAAGATGGTTTGGTGAACTGAGCTTCCTTGCTGAAATGTCTGAATCCAATGAAGGTGAGAGTGGGGGTGATGGAGTTAGAGCTTCCAACGGACAAGAAAACTTACCTCCTGTGTCTCGCGTACTTTCCTCGAATATGTCCTGATCCGTTGCATCCAGGAGTTGGACAGCTGTGTGAAGAGGGTGACACAAGCCAGAAATAAAAGCAGGTATAATTTCCAAATGTGGGGGAGGGGGAGAGAGAAAGAGAGAGAGAGAGAGAGAGAGAGAGAGAGAGAGAGAGAGAGAGAGAGAGAGGGAAAAATCAAATCAACTCAACTACAGGTGGTCCTCGACTTACAACTGTTTAGTGACCATTTAAAGTTACAACGGCACTGAATTACGACCTTTTTTCACACTTAGAACTGTTGCAGCATTTCCATGGTCGTGTGATCACAATTCAGATAGCGATAGCAATAGTGTTCTAGACTTATATACCGCTTAACAGTGCTTTACAGCCCTCTCTGAGTGGTTTACAGGGTCAGCCTCTTGCCCCCAACAATCCGGGTCCTCATTTTGCCGACCTCGGAAGGACGGAAGGCTGAGTCAACCTTGAGCCAGTCAGGATCGAATTGCTGGCAGTCGGCAGAATCAGCCTGCAATGTTGCCTTCTAACCACTGCGCAACCAGGGCCCTTCCTTCCTTCCTTCCTTCCTTCCTTCCTTCCTTCCTTCCTTCCTTCCTTCCTTCCTTCTTCTGGGTCCTCATTTTACTGACCTCGGAACGATGGAAGGCTGAGTCAACCGTGAGCCGGTCAGGATCGAATTCCTGGTAGTCGGCAGAGTCAGCCTGCAATGCTACCTTCTAACCACTGTGCCACCAGGGTCCTTCCTTCCTTCCTTCCTTCCTTCCTTCCTTCCTTCCTTCCTTCCTTCCTTCCTTCCTTCCTTCCTTCCTTCCTTCCTTCCTTCCTTCCTTCCTTCCTTCCTTCCTTGTCCTTATTTTGCCAACCTCTGAAAGATGGAAGGCTGAGTCAACCGTGAGCCGGTCAGGATCGAACTGCCAAACTGATGGCAGCCGGCAGTCAGCAGAGGTAGCCTGCAGTACCGCATTGCAACCACTACGCCACCACGACTCTCCTCAGCGATCCCCTTTTGTGACCTTCTGACAAGCAAAGCCAATGGGGAAGACCGATTCACTTAACAACTGTCACGAACTGAAGAGCTGCATTGATTGACTTAACCAGTGTGGCAAGAAAGGTTGTAAAATGGGGCAAAACTCAAGCACTGTCTCGCTTAGCCACAGAAATTTTGGGCTGAATGGTGGTCGTAAGTTGAGGACTACCCGGACATGGACAATGGGCAGCCCTTGAAGACAACATGGGGCCTCTGAATGTAGAGAGACATCTAAAGCATCTCAGAGAAGAGAGTCAATTCCCCTTTGGACTTTTCCTCTTGCTGCTTTCGAATGCAAAGCGGCTTTGTGATTTGCTAAAAATTAATGAAATGAGTCACCCCATTTAATTAAACGAAGGGCTCATTATCGTTTTATGAGTGTGTTTAATTAAAGATTTGCATATGTAAGAGCAGGCCTTTTAAAAGCAGGCAATTCCCACACTTAGCTCGTACGGATGGGGAATTTTATTTTATTTATGTGTTATAGTTTCTCTCTCTCATTCTCTCTCTCTCTCTCTCTCTCTCTCTCTCTCTCTCTCTCTCACACACACACACACACACAAACACACACACACACACTGATGTCCACCCACAATCACGTGGACTTTCTGCTCATCATTCCAACGTCTTTCAGACAATGATGAACAATTTGCATTCTTCGCTTAACTTCTGATTTTTTTGGTGGGGGGGTGGGCGGAATGGATTTCAAGCAGGAGAACCTAAACCATTTCAGACAGGTGAATGTCCAGTCTCCTCTTAAAAATCTCCAGTGATGGAGCGCCCACGATATCTGGTGGCAAGCTGTTCCACTGGTTGATTGTCCTCACTGTCAGGAAGTTTCTCCTTAATTCCAGGGTGCTTCTCTCTTCAATCAGTTTCCAACTGTTGTTTCTTGTCCTGCCTTCTGATGCTTTGGAGAATAATGTGACCCCCTCTTCTTTGTGGCAGCCCCTCAGATATTGAAACACTGCTATCATGTCTGCCCTATTTCTATTTTTCTTTAGACTAGCCAAACCCAGGTTTCGCAGCCATTCTTCGTATGTTTTGGTCTCCAGGCCTTGGATCATCTTACGTAGTTGCTCTTCTCTGAATTTTTCCCAAACTCTCAACATCTTTTTTTTCTGATATAGTGACCAAAATTGGCCGCAGTATTCCAGGTGTGGTCTTACTAAGGTTTTATAAAGCGGTACTAATACTTCGTGTGATCTTGATTCTATGCCTCTGCTTATACAACCCAGGATTGTGTTAGCTTTTTTGGCTGCTGCTGCACACGGCTGGCTCATAGTCAAGTGATCTCATAGTCATAGCTGTGATGTCATCACCCTACAGGTAGTCCTTGACTTATGACTGTTTTTTTTCCACCATCTGCTTGAAGTTACGACAGCCTCGGGAAACTCGCACTTACAACTGTCGCACAATCTGCGTGATTGCGTGATCACAATTTGGCACCCGGTTCACATTTAGGATTGGCTGCAGCTCCCTGCGGTTATGGGATCATGATTTGTAACCTCGTTTTGTCCATTCCTGGGAAAGTGGAATTTGCATAACGACGGCTGCGAAAACGGTCACAAAAAGGGTTCGACCGGACTTACAAGTGCAACAACTTACAACGGCCTCCCTGTGGTCACGTGATCAAGATTTGGGGGGGCGTGGCAACCGACACGCATTTTTTGACAACTGATCACGTGATCCCCATGGGCGAGCTTCCCAAGGGTCTCCTCACAAGCACAGTCAATGGGGGACACTGGATACGCTTAATGACGGCTGTAACTGCAGTGAGTCGCTTAACAGCCGTGGGGAAAAAAAAGTTCATAAAATCGGGATGACTCGCTTAACAACCAGCTGGCTTAGCAATGGAAGCATTGTGGAGCCGTGATCCAAATTATGGTTATAAATTGAGGATTGCCTGTTTTCCAAAGGCCAGGAGGGAATGGATGCCAAATGAAAGCACAACATCCCAACATCCCAAAAATTTGGTAATGGATAATCCTCGCCTTACAACCTGAAATTTAGGTTGCTAAGCACAATTGTTAAGTGAGTTTCGGCCCCCTTTTGCAACGTTTTTTGCCACAGTTATTAAGTGCATCACTGAAGCTGTCAAGTTAGCAATACGGTTCTTAAGTGAAACTGGCTTCCCCCATTGACTTTGCTTGTCAGAAGGTTGCAGAAGGGCATCACATGAACCCCCCCCCCCAGGACGCTGCAACTGTCGTAAGTACATGCCAATTGCCAAGCATTTGAATTTTGTTTGCACGACCATGGGATGCTGCAATGATCATAAGTGTGAAAAATCGTCATTAGTCACTTTTTTCAGTGCCATTGTAACTTGGAACTCCCTTCCTTCCTTCCTTCCTGAAATGGTATAGGGTTTCCTGCCTGAGCAGGGGGTTGGACTAGAAGACCTCCAAGTTCCCTTCCAACCTCTATTCTATTCTATTCTATTCTATTCTATTCTATTCTATTCTATTCTATTCTATTCTATTCTATTCTATTCTATTCTATTCTATTCTATTCTATTCTATTCTATTCTATTCTATTCCATTCCATTCCATTCCATTCCATTCCATTCCATTCCATATTTTCTATTCTATTCCATTCCATTCCATTCCATATATTCTATTCTATTCTATTCTATTCTATTCTATTCTATTCTATTCTATTCTATTCTATTCTATTCTATTCTATTCTATTCTATTCTATTCCATTCCATTCCATTCCATTCCATTCCATTCCATTCCATTCCATTCCATTCCATATTTTCTATTCTATTCTATTCTATTCTATTCTATTCTATTCTATTCTATTCTATTCTATTCTATTCTATTCTATTCTATTCTATTCTAATTCTCCTTCCTTCCTTCCTTCCTTCCTTCCTTCCTTCCTTCCTTCCTTCCTTCCTTCCTTCCTTCCTTCCTTCCTTCCTTCCTTCCTTCCTTCCTTCCTCTAAACAAATGATTGTAAGTTGAGAACTACCTGTAATATCTAAATTACAGATTTCAATCCATCCATCCATCCACCCACCCACCCATCCATCCATCAAAATAGAGCTGGAAGGGGCCTTGGAGGTCTTTTAGCCCCCCCCCCTGCTCAATCTGGAGACCCTATACCACTGCAGACAAGTGGCTTTCCAGTCTTTTCTTAAAAACCTCCAGTGATGAGGCACCCACAATGTCTGGAGGCAAGTAGTTCCACTGGTTAATCTAACAATCCACCAAATTATCCTGAATACAGCCCAAGTGCTCAGGATTCGTGAGGGGTGTGCCCTTGGGGCAAATAACAGAGTTTATTTTCTGTTCCTTCCTTATTAGAAAACCCCACGCCTCAAAGAGCAATGGGAAGCTTTGCAGGTCCAACTTCCTACGGTGTTTCTACTCCAAGAACAGGCTGTTATACAGATTACGGAGTGCCAAGCGCACGACTTGCCTGTTTTATTGTTGAACACATCAGCAGAGGTGGCCATTGCCGCCAAACCCAGCCCGGTTACACACAGCCATCGCTGCAGCTGTCCCTTAACTGCCTGATTAGCTGGACAATTAATCGACTAATTGAAGCCCAGGCTGTGCCCATGACAAAAGCAGAGGAGGCGACGGGAGAAAGACATTAACAATTTACAAGAAGGGGTGGGCCGCCCGCCTTCCAAGGATGCCGAGAAATTGGCAGTGGCTACACTTGTAAACGCAGCGGGGTACGGAGGAGAGGAACTGGAAGCAGTCAAGCACATGGAGTCACCTCCGTTGCCAGGTGCCACTTCTAAAGGTCTGCCCTACTTTGCAAAAAAAAAAAAAGTCAGTCTATCTTCTCAAATTTGGAAGAAGGGTGTGTATGTGTGTGTGTGTCAACCTATTTTCCAAAGCACCAGAAGGCAAGACAAGAAACAACGGATGGAAACTCGACAGGGAGAGAAGCAAGCTAAAACTACACAGAAATTTCCTAACAGTGAGGACAATTAACCAGTGAAACAGCTCGCCTCCAGAAGTGGGGAATGCTCCAACACTGGAAGTTTTAAAGAAGAGAATGGACAGCCATTTGTCTGAAATGTTATAGGGTTTCCTGCTTGAGTAGGGGGTTGGACTAGAACAGAGGTCCCCAATCCCCGGTCCGTGGACCGGCACCAGGCCACGGCATGTCAGAAACCGATCCACACAAATAAGCAGAGCCAACAAAAGAATACCAACAAAAGGCGGAATATGGAAGATAATAAAGATGAATAATACTACATCCACACTACATGGGGTTAATAGACATTAGCACCACTGAGAGAATTAAGTGCTCAGAACTATTACTCAGAGTAACAGTTGGAAGGGACCTTAGAGGTCTTCTAGTCCAGGGCTTTTCAACCTTTTCACCGATTGTACCACTTTTAGGATATGGCAGTATTCGAGTACCACCTAGTAAGGTGTCAAAAACTTGATGACCAAAAAACAAAAACCCAACCCTGTTCAAAGTTGCAATTGCACTGAAATGACTTATGACCATTTTTCACACTTATGACCGTTGCAGCATGCCCAGGGTCATATGATTTATATTTGGATGCATGGCAACTGATTCATATTTATGATGGTCACAGTGTCCCAAGGTCATGTAATAGTAGTAGTAGTAGTAGAGTTGGAAGGGACCTTGGAGGTCATCTAGTCCAATCCCCTGCTCAGGCAGGAAACCCTATACCATTTCGGACAAATGGTTGTCCAGTCTCTTCTTAAAAACTTCCAGTGTTGGAGCACTCACCACTTCTGGGAGGTAAGTAGTTCCACTGATTAATTGTTCTCACTGTAGGGAGGTTTCTCCTTAGTTCTAGGTTGCTTCTCTCCTTGATTAGTTGTGATCCCCAAAGCCAATGGCAGGGCTGCTGGTGGCCAAGTGCTAAGGCGGGACTTCCTTCCCTCCCTCCCTCCCTCCTTCCCTCCCTCCTTCCCTCCCTCCCTCTTTCTCATGCCCACCTGCTTCTGAAGGAAGAATTTGAAATCCCCCCCCATATTTTCTCTCTTCCATATATTCATCAAACAAGGAAACGCCTCCAGAGACAGAAAAGACAAGCCATTGAGGCAACTAGCTTAAAAAGGTGCATTCCCCACTTTGCAGCTCTGGAGGACTCTCTCACAGTAAGTCCTGCTCTGCGCCGGATCATTCCCTCCCCCAGTACACTTGGCTGGGCAGGGCTGCGTACCACCTGCCACGTGCTAATGTACCACAGGTGGTACGCGTACCACCGGTTGAAAAGCCCTGTTCTAGTCCAGGGGTCTCCAACCCCTGGTCCATAGACCAGGACCAAGAAGAGAAAGAGAAACAAAAAGTGGGAGAGGAAGGAAGGGGAAGGGAGAAAGAGATAAACAGAAACAGAAAGAGAGGAAGAGAAAGAGAAAGAAAATAGAAAGAAAAAGAAACAGAAAGAAAAGAAAGAAATAAAAAGCGGGAAAGAAAGGAAGAGGAAGAGAGAGAGAAAGAGGGAGACACAAACAGAAACAGAAAGAGAGAGGAAGAGATAAAGAGATAAACAGAAAGAGAGGAAGAGAAAGAGAAAAAGAAAAAGAGAAAGAGAAAGAAGAGAAAAAGAAAGAGGGAGAGAGAAACAGAAATGAAAACAGAAAGAGAGGAAGAGAAAGAGAAAGAAAGAGAAAGAGAAAGAAGAGAAAAAGAAAGAGGGAGAGAGAAAGAGAAATAAAAACAGAAGAAGAGGAAGAGAAAGAGAAAGAAAGAGAAAGAGAAAGAGAAAGAAGAGAAAAAGAAAGAGGGAGAGAGAAAGAGAAATAAAAACAGAAAGAGAGGAAGAGAAAGAGAAAGAAAGAAAAAGAGAAAGAGAAAGAAGAGAAAAAGAAAGGGAGAGAGAAAGAGAAATAAAAAGAGAAAGAGAGGAAGAGAAAGAGAAAGAAAGAAAGAGAAAGAAGAGAAAAAGAAAGAGGGAGAGAGAAACAGAAAGAGAGGAAGAGAAAGAAAGAAAAAGAAAAAGAAAGGAGAAAAAGAAAGAGGGAGAGAGAAAGAGAAATAAAAAGAGAAAGAGAGGAAGAGAAAGAGAAAGAAAGAAAGAGAAAGAAGAGAAAAAGAAAGAGGGAGAGAGAAAGAGAAAGAGAAATAAAAAGAGAAAGAGAGGAAGAGAAAGAGAAAGAAAAAGAAAAAGAGAAAGAGAAAGAAGAGAAAAAGAAAGGGGGAGAGAGAAACAGAAATAAAAAGAGAAAGAGAAAGAAAGAAAGAGAAAGAAGAGAAAAAGAAAGAGGGAGAGAGAGAGAAATAAAAAGAGGAAGAGAGGAAGAGAAAGAAAGAAAAAGAAAGAGAAAGAAGAGAAAAAGAAAGAGGGAGAGAGAAACAGAAATAAAAAGAGAAAGAGAGGAAGAGAAAGAGAAAGAAAGAAAGAGAAAGAAGAGAAAAAGAAAGAGGGAGAGAGAAACAGAAATAAAAAGAGAAAGAGAGGAAGAGAAAGAGAAAGAAAGAAAGAGAAAGAAGAGAAAAAGAAAGAGGGAGAGAGAAACAGAAATAAAAACAGAAAGAGAGGAAGAGAAAGAGAAAGAAAGAAAGAGAAAGAAGAGAAAAAGAAAGAGGGAGAGAGAAACAGAAATAAAAAGAGAAAGAGAGGAAGAGAAAGAGAAAGAAAGAAAAAGAGAAAAGTCACTGGTCCGCACAAACAAGCGAAGCCCCATCCGCGGGATGCAGGTGTAGCACACAAAACCACGCACCCTCCGGTCCACGGAAAAACCTCTCTCCAGGGAACCGGTCCTTGGTTCCCCAAAGGTTTGGGGCCTCTGGACTAGAAGAGGGCGTCCCTTCCCGTCTCTCGCTCTGTGTCGCCGAAGGCCCTTCAAAGGGATAGTGGAAGAACTTCAAGCCGCAAGCCCTAGCCCAGAAAACTGTATAGTAGTCTTCAGAAACTCGGCAGATTTGTCCAGACTCTGCAGGTTCCTCCTCAACTTAACCACCGGGCATTGAGTGACCGTTCAAAGTTACAAACAGCACTTAAGGAAATGACCAAACGGTTCCCACGCTGGCGAGCGTGGCAGCATTCCCACGTTCGGGTTGATCACAATTCAGGCTCTCGGCACCCGGCGTGCATTTCCAACAGCGGCAGCTTGCCTGATGGGCTTGCCTGATGGCCATTTGTGGCCTCCCCAACTGGGCCCTGGAAACGAAGTCGGCGGGGGGGGGGAGAGAGCCGCGTTTGCTGAAGACGCACAGGATTCGTTTAGCGACGGCCGTGATTCTCTTCGCAACCGTGACAAGGTTTTCATCACCACCACCCCCACCACCACCCCCCATCCCGTGGCGAAACAGCAAGCCGAAGACAGATCAGATCCTAAATAGGTTTCCTTACCTCACTTCCTGGCCAATGAGTTCTGTTGGTACTGCATGAGCAAACGGGGAAGAAGAGAAGAAAACAAGATCAAATAGAAAGAAGACAAGGCGGTTTTGAAGAAACTCACCGTGTCAAACGTAACCTACTAACCAGGCTAAATAGTAGTCACTTTGAAGGAGAATATTTGTAGCTCACAGTTGAACTGACAGGGTCCTTGGTGCTCTCTGAGCTGGGCTTGTTTCCTTGCGGACGTTTCATTACCCAACTAAGTAACACCATCAGAGTTAGAAGAGAGTGGGGTGTGTGGAGCTGGGAGGGAGGGAGGGAGGGAGGGAGGAGGAGGAGGAGGAGGAGGAGGAGGAGGAGGAGGAGGAGGAGGAGGAGGAGGAGGAAAACTTGGTGTTCTCTGAACTTGGTTGTTTTCTTGCAGACATTTCATTACCCAGCTAGGTAACATCATCAGTGCTAGAAGGGAGAGTGATGTGTGGAATTGGAGGAGGAGGAGGAGGAGGAGGAGGAGGAGGAGGAGGAGGAGGAGGAGGAGGACGACGATGACAATGACGACTCTGGTGTCCTAGGTGCTGTCTGAGCTTGGTTGTTTTCTTGCAGATGTTTCATTACCCAACTAGGCAACTTCATCAATGCTAGAAGGAAGTAGGGTTTGTGGAAGAGAGGAGGAGGAGGAGGAAGAGGAGGAGGAGGAGGATGACGACGACGACGACTCTGGTGTCCTAGATGCTGTCTGAGCTTGGTTGTTTTCTTGCAGACGTTTCATCATCCAAACTAGGTAACATCATCAGTGCTAGAGGAGTGTGGGGAGAGGAGGAGGAGGAGGAGGAGGAGGAGGAGGAGGAGGACTGTGGGGTCTTTGGTGCTCTCTGAGCTTGCTTGTTTCCTTGCAGATGTTTTATCACCCAAACTAGGTAACATCGTCAGTGCTAGAGGAGTGTGGGGAGAGGAGGAGGAGGAGGAGGAGGAGGAGGAGGAGGAGGAGGAGGAGGAGGAGGAGCAGGACTGTGGGGTCTTTGGCGCTCTCTGAGCTTGCTTGTTTCCTTGCAGACGTTTCATCATCCAAACTAGGTAACATCATCAGTGCTAGAAGAGTGTGGGGAGAGGAGGAGGAAGAGGAGGAGGAGGAGGAGGAGGAGGAGGAGGAGGACTGTGGGGTCTTTGGCGCTCTCTGAGCTTGCTTGTTTCCTTGCAGACGTTTCATCATCCAAACTAGGTAACATCATCAGTGCTAGAAGAGTGTGGGGAGAGGAGGAGGAAGAGGAGGAGGAGGAGGAGGAGGAGGAGGAGGAGGACTGTGGGGTCTTTGGCGCTCTCTGAGCTTGCTTGTTTCCTTGCAGACGTTTCATCATCCAAACTAGGTAACATCTTCAGTGCTAGTAAGGAGTGTGGGGAGAGGAGGAGGAGGAGGAGGAGGAGGAGGAGGAGGAGGAGGAGGACTGTGGGGTCTTTGGCGCTCTCTGAGCTTGCTTGTTTCCTTGCAGACGTTTCATCATCCAAACTAGGTAACATCATCAGTGCTAGAAGAGTGTGGGGAGAGGAGGAGGAAGAGGAGGAGGAGGAGGAGGAGGAGGAGGAGGAGGAGGACTGTGGGGTCTTTGGCGCTCTCTGAGCTTGCTTGTTTCCTTGCAGACGTTTCATCATCCAAACTAGGTAACATCTTCAGTGCTAGTAAGGAGTGTGGGGAGAGGAGGAGGAGGAGGAGGAGGAGGAGGAGGAGGAGGAAGAGGACTGTGGGGTCATTGGCGCTCTCTGAGCTTGCATGTTTCCTTGCAGACGTTTCATCATCCAAACTAGGTAACATCATCAGTGCTAGTAAGGAGTTGGATTTGCTGTCAGTTTATATTCTGGTGTCTTGCCTGTCTGGGGCGGGGGTGTCTTAAGGATTCTTCGGTTGGGCTGTTTACTAATGGCTCTTTGGCACTTTCTTGATTGGTGTCTAGTTGGTCTGAAGGTGACCTTGGTTTACTCTACGATGATCTGAGTGTGGATTACAGGTGGAGAAGCGCTGGAGTCTTTTTCTCTAATGGGCTGGTTGATTGTCTCTCTTGCACAGTCTATAGATCAAGGGTCTTCAAACCTGGCAACTTTAAGACTTGTGGACTTCAACTCCCAGAATCCCTGAGGGCTGGCTGAGGAATTCTGGGAGTTGAAGTCCACAAGTCTTAAAGTTGCCAAGTTTGAAGACGCCACTGCGATAGATGTATAGAAACCACTTTTCATGTTATAGGGAACTGGTCTATACTAATCTGAATCCCTGATCCTCATGAACCTGTACAGATAGCCCTCGATTTACGACAGTTCATTTAGTGACGGCTCAAAGTGACAATGGCAATGAAAAAAAAAAGAGTTACGATGACCCTTTTTCACACTAGTGACCACGGCAGCATCCTCATGGTCAGGCGATCAAAATTTGGATGCTTGGTGACTGGTTCATACTTATGACGGTGGCCGTGTCCTGGGGTCATGCGATCCCCTTTCCTGACCAAGCAAAGTCCATGGGGAAGCCAGATTCACTTAACAGCCGGGTTACGATCGTAACAACTGCATTGTTTCACTTAACAACAACTGTGGCAAGAATGGTTGTAAACTGGGACAAAGCTCACTTAACAAAAGCCTCACTTAGCAACATATATTTTGGGCTTCACTGTGGTCGGGGGCTCCCTGTAGGGCAGGGGTAGGCAACCTCAGCTCTTTTATGACTCATGGACTTCAATTCCCAGAATTCCTGAGCCAGCTATGCTGGCTCAGGAATTCTGGGAGTTGAAGTCCATGAGTCATAAAAGAGCCGAGGTTGCCTACCCCTGGCTTAATGCATTCCTGAATTTAACCCAGTGTTTTTCAAACTTGGCAACCTGAAGAGGTTGTGGACTTCAACTCCCAGAATTCCCCAGCCAGTCGAGAAGCTGAAATCCTCACCTCTTCAAGTTGCCAGGCTGAAGAAACATTGCTCTAGACCAGGGGTAGGCAACCTTGGCTCTTTTATGATGCCATGGACTTCAACTCCCAGAATTCCTGAGTCAGCTGTTCTGGCTCAGGAATTCTGGGAGTTGAAGTCCACGAGTCACAAAAGAGCCAAGGTTGCCTACCCCTGCTGTAGGGTGACTAACATTTCTGCAAAATCTTATGGTCTGAATACCCTGCCCTCTTGGCTGTCTGTTTCCTTCCCCATGGTAATAACCAGTCCAATTAACATTTCTGGGAAATGCAGTCCCTGGCTTTATGACTTAGGAGCCTCGGCATTGGCCCAAGAAAAGGCCTTGCCCTCTGGAGGCAACAGAATCCATCTACTTATTTAGATCAATGACCCAATGTCGCCACCACCGATTTGGGGTTAATTTGCTGCAGCTTCTGGGACAGCAAACTGAAATATGGTCCTGCCGTCTTGGCTGATCTATTTCAATTAGAGAACTGATTCCAAAAGGGACAGGAGAGGCCTTGATAATGGTGTTTCGAACTTGGGCCTGCTTTGTTGTCAGTAACTGCAGTTCTGTAAAGATGAATAGCTATCATCCATCTATCTATCTATCTATCTATCTATCTATCTATCTATCTATCTATCTATCTATCTATCTATCTATCTATCCGTCTGTCTCTGTCTCTTTCTGTCTCTATCTATCTTCTCTCTGTCTGTGTCTGTGTGTCTCTGTCTCTGTCTCTCTGTGTGCGTCTCTGTCACTCTCTCTCTCTCTCTCTGTGTCTGTCTGTCTGTCTCTCTCTCTCTCATCTCTGTCTCTCTGTCTATCATCTGTCTCTCTGTCTCTGTCTCTTTCTGTATGTCTCTATCTCTGTCTCTCTTTGTCTCTGTCTCTGTTTGTCTCTCTCTCTATACACACACACACACACACACACACACACACACACACACAAATCTGTCTCTGCCTCTCTATCAACTATCATTATCTATCTTCTATCGCCCTTTCTCCCTTCCTTTTCTTCCCATCTCCTTCCTTCCTTTTCTCATCCCTTCCTCCTCCCTCCTTTTCTTCCTTCCTTCTTTCCTTCCTCCCATTTCCTTGCTTCTTTTCATCTCCTTCCTTCCTACCTACCTACCTTTTCCTTACTTCTTTTCTTTTCATCTCCTTCCTTCCTTCCTTCCTTCCTGCCTGCCTGCCTGCCTACCTTTTCCTTCCTTCTTTCTTTTCATCTCCCCCTTCCTTCCTTCCTTCCTTCCTTCCTTCCTTCCTTCCTTCCTTCCTTCCTTCCTTCCTTCCCTTTGCTTTCAAAGCCTGAAAACAAATAGGCATCAAGCTCAGAGTTAACAAGTTTCCTCCACTCCTTGCACCCATCAGCCTTGCGGGCTTGAGTACTTCCCCTCCCTGCCAGATGCAAAACTTCAAAGTCTCTCCCTGCAATAAAAGCAGTCTGCAGTTGTCTAGCAAATCAGGGCTGTATGGCTGGTTTTTAAAGAAGGAAAAGGAGCGAGGGAGGAATTAGAAGACCCGACTGGAACAAGGGTGTCTGGGTTGAATGGCCATTTGAGTCACTTGCCAAACCAGCCTGTTGAGAATAATTGGGAAGGGGATGCGGCTGTGCACAAACTACACACAAAGACACACAAGGTCTTCTCCTCAGGCAGGTCTTCATCCATTCAAACCAGCCTGGATGAATCATCTGATTCCACATGGAGAGTATAACAAAACCCCGGATTCCACATGGAGAGTATAACAAAACACTTACCTCTAATTGCCTTGGACCGTGTTCGTGCTCGTTTATCGTCATTCTCTAAACTCATCTGGAATCCAATAACAATAGAAGTCAACATTTTGTTCAATGAGAAACATTTTACAGTCAAAGTTAAGGTGTTTCTGTAAAATTGGGATGGCCCAAAGAAAGTGGGAAAGGTCTAAGCCAGGAGTAGGCCACCTTGGCTCTTTTATGACTCGTGGACTTCAACTCCCAGAATTCCTGAGCCAGCCATGCTGAGGGGAAAGGGAGAGGTTTCCAAGCTGAGCCATGCTGGCTCGGGAATTCTGGGAGTTGAAGTCCACAGGTCATAAAAGAGTCCAGGTTCCCACTCCTGGTCTAAGCAAAGGGTGTCCAATCTTGGCCACTTTGAGACCTGTGGACTTCAACTCCCAGAATTCCTCAACCAACATGGATGGCTAGAGATTTCTGGAAGTTGAAGTCCACAGGTCTTAAAGTGGCCAAGGTTGGACACTTTTGGTCTAAGCCAGGGGTAGGCAACCTCAGCTCTTTTATGATTTTTCACTATCACACTTATGACCGCTGCAGCATCCCAAGGATCGTGCTGTCAAAATTCAGATGCTTGGCAATTGACTTATATTTATGATCGCTGCAGTGTCCTGGGGTCACGTGATCCCCTTTTTGTGACCTTCTGACAAGCAAAGTCAAGGGGGAAACTGGATTCACTTAACAACCGGGTTCCTAACTTAACTACTGCAGTGATTCACTTAACAACCATGGCAAGAGACCTTGTAAGAACAGGAAAAAATTCACTTTAAAAAATGTCTCACTTAGCAAGGCTAAGAGCCTTGGTGGAGCAGTGGGCTGGTGCCTCCTTAAGTAACACCAGCTGCCTGCAATTGTTGCAGGTTCGCATCCCACCAGGCTCAAGGTTGACTCAGCCTTCCATCCTTCCGAGGTAGGTAAAATGAGGACCCAGATTGTTGGGGGCAATAAGCTGACTTTGTAATAATGCCGCTTGGGGGGGGGCGCGAAAGCCTTAATAAGCAGGCATATACATAGAATGAAGGCTCTTGCTAAGCACATTTGATTTGTGCTTAGATTGTAAGCCGCCCTGAGTCTTCGGAGAAGGGCGGGATATAAATGGGATTAAAAAACAAAACAAAACATAAATTTGGGGCTCAATTCTAGTCGTTAGTTGAAGACTATCTGTGTATAGAAGCTGACATCTCAGGTTTGACAGAAGTAAATGAAAGGCGGTCTTCAAAAATTTAATATCAAAAGAGAAATTTAAAATTGAATTTGCTGCAGTGGGAATTTACTGAGTGGAGACGAGAACCAGGAAAGGAGAACACAAAGAAAGGATGCTAAGTGAAACACATAGGCAAAAATTAGCTGGGTCTTAGTGGGAAAAGAAGAAGGCAAGCTCTAAAAACATCTGTAACAGAAGATAACTAGCAAAACAGGAAAGAACCCATTTTTTTCTAAGAGGTCATAAAAAAGAGGGGGGGTCAGAACTCAGTCAACTGAGCATGTGCAATTAGTTGATTAATATTAACTGACACACCTTGCATAATTTATCTCTTAATTTTAATGTACATGGGATGTATGATTTAGTATGTAGCAGGAAATATGTATTGTGATTCAGGGTCAGCCTGTGGGTTCGGCAGTTGGGTCGGACGACTCAGAGGAGGAGGAGGAGGGGGGTGTTGAAGAGCTTGCTGATGATGGCCTTGAGGCTCCGCAGAGCCCTCAGCCAGGCCCCTCCCACCTGGTCACGACGGAGACCCAGGTGTGTGAGCCTGACAGCGTGGATGAAGATGACCCACAGCTGGCCCTGTTCAAGGACGCCCGACACAGGAGGCAGTCAATCAGGAGTAAACAGAGGAAGGCAATGGGGCACCTCGGAAGGAGGCAGAGAGAAGCCACGCCCTAAACTGTATAAAAGGGGAATGCGTGGGAGGGCTGGTTTGCTGAAGGAAACCGCTTGAAAAGCTCCTGTTTCTTGGTTCGTGTCTTGTTTGTTTTTGTATCAATAAATTTGGCAGGCTTAATTCCAGCCTCTTGCCTTCTTGTAAAAGGGGTTGTCCCTGCCTTTTCTGCAGGGCCGGTAGCAGGCTGGTACAGAACAATATGTAGGAGGCGGTCGCAAAGAGTGTAACCTCATAGTACCTCAGCCAGTGGGGAAAGAGGAGGGATGTGGCGGCCGGGACAGGGCTGTATAAAGAAAGGAATATTTTGGGTTGAAACTTTGGAGAGAACCAAGTTTTGATAGCTTCACTCCCCGCTTATTGCAATAAACGAAACAAAAGGCCTTCACTGTGCCTTGGCTGGTTATTGGTCAGGCGAGCTTGCCTCTGCTCACGAAGGAAAGTAGCCAGGAGCGCATAACAGTTTGAAATGATGGCAGCCTTCATTGTGATTGTAACCAAAATGTCCTAGTTGAAATACACATGGATTCATCACAGAATTGAAAGGGTGGTTTATTCCCCAACGAAAGGACAACTTGTGTTAGCTCTCCCTCCCTTCAACCTATGGATGTCAGCAATAGCTGGAATAAATCTATTCCCCAAATATGCAGATATTTGCAGAATGCTCATCAAACATTTGACTTATGCCTGCCCCCCCATCCCCACCGCTACTCCCCATGAGATCTAATTTCAACACTTCATGGCTAATTTTGATATTTGATTTCAAGATTGGATATCTGGGGCGAACTTGATAGAAGCCGCATCATCTTGTATTGTCTTTCACAATTTGATAGCTTATTAGAAGTTCACCTTGTCAGGTCTGCAAAAGGGAAAATAATTTTAAAAATCCAAGACAGCTAAGAAAATAATTCTTGCACACGTGTGGGACACTAGCACCGCTGCCAGCATCACACAGGCGCCGGCAGCCCACTTGTGCATGCGTGCGTATGATAGCGCCATCGTGCCTGTCTGTGCATGCGCGCACGGGGCCGCACGTGTTCACGTTTCCCTGCTGCTCCCTTTCCTTCTGGGATGTAGCGGGTTTTGGACAATCGAAAAGCAATTGTGCTTGCTAAAACTGTTCTAAAAAGTTGGTAAAATTTGGAAGGTTTAAGGATATAATTTTATCCTTGTGGGGCTATTTAGACAGTCCCAAAGTCTGGTATTGCTGATTTATTTTAGATGCTTTTTATCTTCCTTAATGGTATGCCCACAGATACCTTCATCCCTGCAGGAATATTCACATGTAATAGAGAGGTAAACAAAGGAAGTATTACATCTGATCCCCAGCAGCCCCATAGAAAACATGTGGGTTAAGCCAGGGCTTTTCAACCTTTTCACCCATTGTACCACTTTTAGGACAAGGCGACATCCGAGTACCACCAGTCGCCTAGCAAGGTGTCAAAAACTTGAGGACAAAAAAAAAAAAGGAAAAAAGTGATGAAGTACAGGTAGTCCTCGACTTACAACAGTTCGCTTAGTGACTGTTCGAAGTTACAGTGGCACTGAAAAAAGTGCCCCCCCCAAGCCACAGCCGAGCAAGACACCTGCCTGCCCGCCTGGTGGCGCTCTTCCTCCTGTCCAAGGTTTTCATTGTTGTGAGCATTTCTGTTGAGGATTGGCAGCAGGGGTGGGGTGGGGGGGTGTTTGGTTTTTATTTCCCCCCCCCCCATCTGCTAGGTGGTTGCAGCAGCTTTTGGTCACATGACCCTGGGACACTGTGACCGTCATAAATATGAATCCGTTGCCAAGCATCTGAATGTAAATCACAAGACCCTGGAGAGGCTGCAACATTCCAGCTGATTGGTGCTTCTTCTGGGCTCAGCAGACATGCCAAGATCAGTGCCAAGCTCCAGCTGGATCCTGGCCCTCATCCTGGCGCTTCCGCTGAGCCCTGACAGCCCTGCAGCTCCAGCCATCTCTCGCTCAGGCTTGTGCGGTGCCGCCACCAGTTCAGCTCATTCCCCTCCCCTGCTACCACTTTTCTAGGATGGTCGCGTACCACCTGCCAGGTGCCAACGTACCACAGGTGTTACCTGTACCACTGGTTGAAAAGTCATGGCTTAAGCCAAGGGTCTTCAAACTTGGCCCCTTTATGACTTGTGGACTTCAACTCCCAGAATTCCTCAGCCAGCATGTCTGGCTGAGGAATTCTGGGAGTTGAAGTCCACAAGTCATAAAAGGGCCAAGTGTGAAGACCCCTAGCGTAAGCAATAGAACATAGAATAATAGGATTGAAAGGACCTTGGAGGTCATCTAATCCAACCCCCTGCTCAGGCAGGAAACCTTATACCATTTCAGGCAAATGGCTGTCCAGTCTCTTCTTTAAAACTTCCACTGTTGGCGCATCCACAACTTCTGGAGGCAGGTTGTTCCACTGATTAATTGTTCCCACTGGCAGGAAATTTCTCCTTAGCTCTAGGTTGCTTCTCTCCTTGATGAGTTTCCATCTGTTGCTTCTTGTCCTGCCTACAGGGGCTTTGGAGCAGGGGTCCCGAATGCCTGGGCTGCCCCCCCCCCAGTAGGCTGCAGGCTGTGCAAGTGGCCAGCGAGCGCAGCTGCGCAGCTCCAGTGGCGCAAGTGGCAGGTGCTAACACTTTCACACCCAGCCTCTTTCCAGAGTCTCAGCATCTTTTTTATATCGTGGAGACCAAAACTGTATGCAATATTCCAAGTGTGGTCTTACCAAGGCATTATAAAGCGGTATTAAGTCTTGAGTACCAAAGTTAAGATACATAAAAATATGGGCTAGAGATAATACTTCTGTTAGGTGGATTCACAGCTGGTTGAAGGATTATTCCCAATAATCCTTGACATCAGCTTGGAGCAAAGTACTGTATCAGTGACTAAGCGTTGAGGGGGAAATTATCAAGTCTGCAGATGGCATGAAGATGGCAGGTTTGACTAATATTTTAAGTAAAAGAGAGGAGGTTCAGGAAAAAACTAAACAGGCTTTAGTGGTTCAACAGGAATAATAATAATACTAACAACAACAACAACAACAATATAACAACAACAACAACAACAATAATAATAGAAAGAGAATCGCTGCTCAACACAGTCTGTATATATAGCTAAGATATTGCAGTGGAGTTTGGCTTGGACAAATGTGCCACACTTACTATCAAACAAGGAAAAATAGTGAAAACTGAAGGAATCAAGAGGCCCCACGAAAATAACATTAAGAGTCTGGATGAGGAAGATTACTACAAAGACGTGGGTGTCCTTCAAGCTGACTTGGGTATCCTTCAAGTTGGAAGGTACCTTGGAGGTCATCTAGTCCAACCCCCTGCTCAGGCAGGAAACCCTATACCGTTTCAGACAAAGGGCTGTCCAGTCTCCTCTTAACAAACTTCCAGTGTTGGAGCATTCACAGCTTCTGGAGGCAAGTCGTTGCACTGGTTAATTGTTCTAACTGTCAGAAATTCCATAATGCAATATATATATATATATATATATATATATATATATATATATATATATATATATATGTAGATCTAGAGTCTCGGGTTTCTTCCCGCGTTCCTTTCATCTTCAGAAAGTTGTGGCGACGTTTCGACGAAATCCCATCCGTCATCATCAGGCCGGAGTGTTCCTCCTGCTGCTTCCAGGAGCAATGCGTGGTCTGGCTGTTCCTTTCCTTCCAACTGCCGGTGGGGCTGTGTTCTGAGGCGTGGCTGTCTTCTGATTGGGTGGATGCGTGGTTGTCTTTTGATTGGTTGGAGGCGTGGCTGTCTTCTGATTGGGTGGATGCGTGGTTGTCTTCTGATTGGTTGGAGGCGTGGCTGTCTTCTGGTTGGGTGGGGTGTGTTCTGAATGGGTGGGGTTTTTTGTTGTGTTGTAATATCCTGAGTGTTGTGATTTGGTGTCCTGAGGAGTGGGCTGTGTAGTGGCCTCCAGAGCTTTGGTTTGGCTCCGAGTTCGAGGACCTGCTATGTATCTCTGGTATGGGTCAGTCAGGTTCGTGTGTGCGTTCTTCTGTTTGGGTGATGGCACTTTTGCTTGACTTGTTCTGTCTTTTATGTGGGAGAGTTTTTGTTCTGGGTGTGGATGAGTCTTGCTGGGGCTGGTGGCATTTGGGGTTGTTTGTTGGTTTTTTAAATCCTTGTTTGCTGAAATTCGAATTTCAGCAAACAAGGATTTAAAAAACCAACAAACAACCCCAAATGCCACCAGCCCCAGCAAGACTCATCCACACCCAGAACAAAAACTCTCCCACATAAAAGACAGAACAAGTCAAGCAAAAGTGCCATCACCCAAACAGAAGAACGCACACACGAACCTGACTGACCCATACCAGAGATACATAGCAGGTCCTCGAACTCGGAGCCAAACCAAAGCTCTGGAGGCCACTACACAGCCCACTCCTCAGGACACCAAATCACAACACTCAGGATATTACAACACAACAAAAAACCCCACCCATTCAGAACACACCCCACCCAACCAGAAGACAGCCACGCCTCCAACCAATCAGAAGACAACCACGCATCCACCCAATCAGAAGACAGCCACGCCTCCAACCAATCAAAAGACAACCACGCATCCACCCAATCAGAAGACAGCCACGCCTCAGAACACAGCCCCACCGGCAGTTGGAAGGAAAGGAACAGCCAGACCACGCATTGCTCCTGGAAGCAGCAGGAGGAACACTCCGGCCTGATGATGACGGATGGGATTTCGTCGAAACGTCGCCACAACTTTCTGAAGATGAAAGGAACGCGGGAAGAAACCCGAGACTCTAGATCTACACATACAGACACCCGCGAGAATCTACGAAAACATATATATATATATATATATATATATATATATATACGTCAATTACTTGTTAACTATATATATATATATATATATATATATATATATATATATATATATATATATATATATATATATATATATATATATATATATATATATATATATATATATATATATATATATATATATATATATATATATATATATATATATATATATATATATATATATGTATATGTCAATTACTTGTTAACTATTTAGATTACCTTGCTAGGCCCCAAACATGGGGCAAATCTTTATTTCCTGTTTCAGCCTATCTTGAAGGCCATCGAACAGGCAGTAGTCACACCGGACAGCTCATATATTTGTGTAAATTACTAACAAAGAATTAAGGGAGACTGAAATGCATTTCAAACTTATTAGTTTTCATCAGTCAGCTATACCCTTCTGAGATTCGAACCTGGGCTGATTGCACATTAGGCAGTTGTTTTTACCTTTTGAGCCACAGGATCTCTCTCGCTCTGTTAGCTTCTGCAAGGGGAGATATGTGTCAATTACTTGTTAACTATTTAGATTACCTTGCTAGGCCCCCAACATGGGGCAAATCTTTATTTCCTGTTTCAGCCTATCTTGAAGGCCATATATATATCTCAACACTAAGGTAAACAGAGACTAACCCCAAGATTAATATATTAAACAGTAAACAACAGCCTAATCAAGGAACTGCCAAAAACTCAACCCACTAACACTGACAGGGCAAGCCACCTCTATAAACAGAGAGCAAGTCTAGCCTTGACGATGTTACCTAGCTGGGTAATGAAACGTCTGCACAGAAACAATCAAGCACACAATTTGAAACAAGAATAAAGGAGCAGGGAGAAGAACTTTGAATCTTACGGGGTGATTGCTGGAAAGGTAAAGCGTTCACAGATTTACAAAATGTTATCAGGTTGGGCTGTATGATCCTTAGGGGGGGATGCTTTTCCATAGAACAGCCACATGTATTATAAACAAGGTATCCTTGGTGACCACCTGTTAAGCATAAGCTAGCAGTGTTAGGCAGCTGCTAAACAGACAAATGCTATCTTGAGATGAATTAATAGAATAGAATAGAATAGAATAGAATAGAATAGAATAGAATAGAATAGAATAGAATAGAATAGAATAGAATAGAATAGAATGGAATGGAATAGAAGCTGGAAGGGACCTTGGAGGTCTTCTAGTCCAGCCCACTACTCAGGCAGGAAACCCTATACCATTTCAGACAAATGGCTGTCCAGTCTCTTCTTAAAAACCTCCAGTGTTGGAGCATTCACCACCTCTGGAGGCAGGTTGTTCCACTGGTTAATTGTTCTAACTGTCAGGAAATTTCTCCTTAGGTCTAGGTTGCTTCTCTCCTTGATTAGTTTCCATCCGTTGCTTCTTGTCCTGCCTTCAGGTGCCTTGGAGAATAGCTTGACTCCCTCTTCTTTGGGGCAACCCCAATTAATTCAAGCAGAGTCCCAACCTGGCATTCATTACCCTGAACAGATTCTATTCGGACTACAACGGTGTCCTTTTATTATGATTTATTTAAGTATATCCCACCTTTATTATTTTTACAAAAAAACTGAAGGCAGTGAACATATCCAACACTCCTTTCTTTTCCTGTTTTTCCTCACAACAACCCTGCGAGGTGAGTTGGGCCAAGAAAGAGGGACTGGCCCAAAGTCGCCAAGTCGGCTTTCATACCTAAGGCGGGACTAGAACTCATAGTCTCCTGGTGATTGGACCAAAGTCACCCAGCTGGCTTTCCCGCTTAAGAAGGAACTAGAACTCACTATTGCCTAGTGATTGACCCAAAGTCTCCCAGCCGACTTTGATACCTAAGGCGGGACTAGAACTCACCATCTCATAGTCATTGGCCCAAAGTCACCCAGCTAGCTTTCATGACTAAGGCGGGACTACAATTCACAGTCAGTTGGTGATTGGTCCAAAGTCACCCAGTGAGTTTTCATGTCTAAGACAAGACTAGAACTCACGGTCTCCCACTTTCTACCCTGATGCCTTAACTCAGGGGTCTTCAAACTTGGCCCTTTTATGACTAGTGGACTTGAACTCCCAGAATTCCTCAGCCAGCGTGCCTATATCTTCCTTAGCAATGGGAATGTTGGGCTTACTTATGGTTGTAAGTCCAGGACTTACCTATATGTCTAGTCTGTCAAAGAGAAGGATTAGGGGCTGACAGGATAACTGTCTTCCAGTATTTGAGGGGCTGTCATGGAAAAGAGGAGATTGGCTTATTCTCTATAGCAAGGGGTCTTCAAACTTGGTCCTTTTATGACTTGTGGACTTCAACTCCCAGAATTCCTCAGCCAGCGTGCCTGGCTGAGGAATTCTGGGAGTTGAAGTCCACAAGTCATAAAAGGGCCAAGTTTGAAGAGCCCTGCTAAGCGCCATGGCTTTTGCTGTGTAACACGAGCAGAAAGTTAACTTACTTTAGACCCCTTTTCCAAAGATCGCAAGAACAGCAGAAGTCTCTACTAGTCCGTCCTAACTCTTTTTCCAGCTTCTTTATATGGAAAACCACGATTATTACTTTTCTTCTGAAGGGCGAGATCACGTTCTGGGCCTTTGCAAAACGTCTTTGCGTGAACCCGCACCCATTTCCCCCCCCTCCCCCTTGCTGCAGGTTGACGTGCAACATTTTCCAGGAAAGCATTCCCACCAGAGGTTGATAGATGCCATACATCACCCTCCATTGTTTGGTTTAAAATGCTGAAGGTGGACGAAGTGCCCTGAGGCCTGCTCAGTTGAAATTTCCATGTATATTATCCTCTCTCGTATGGTAATCTTGCGCGAATCCACCATGATGCACCCTTTGTGAATTTGCTTATGGGGCCATTGGAGGGGGGGAAGGCGAAAGAAATAAAAACACAGGCGTCAATTTATGCATCCTCTCAGGCCCGGCCCTGCCAAAGCCACCCCTTCTGCGCCCCGCATTTATTACCACCTTTCCAATAACCCAAGAAGACAATTACTATAATTTCTATTTTTAAAGCCTCGATTCCCTCTGGACCAATGGCTTCCATTTAAAGTGTGGAGAGGAGCAGGTGTCAAAAGGACTTCATTACATTTACGAGCCTTTCAAATATGCCATTCCTGGCGTTCGGCGGAGTTAATGCCTTCCGATGCACGTCTCACAATAGAATTAATATTTTTGATTGCCGGGTGGCTGGGCGTGTGATTCCTTCCCCTCTTCCTCCCCACCCCCCCCCCCCGCCCCCGCTCCCCTTTGAAATGAAATCTAGCCGGGTTTTCTTTTGTTTTGTCACTTTTTCCATGGAAATTGGCAAACATTTGGCTGCTGCCTTTTCTGCCTGCTTTGGCAATTTGCTCCTCAAGGAGACGGAAGGAAGGAAGGAAGGAAGGAAGGAAGGAAGGAAGGAAGGAAGGAAGGAAGGAAGGAAGGAAGGAAGGAAGGAAGGAAGGAAGGAAGGAAAGAAAGAAAGAAAGAAAGAAAGAAAGAAAGAAAACGGAGGGAGTGAAGAAGGAGACAGTGAAGAAGAAAGTAAGCAAGCAAGGAAGAAAAGTAAGGAAGAGAAAAAGAAGGAAAATGGAGGGAGAGAAGAAAGGAGAGAGTGAAGAAGGAAGGAAGGAAAGAAAGAAAAAAGAAAGAAAGAAAAAAGAAAGAAAGAAAGAAAGAAAACAGGGAGTGAAGAAGAGAGTGAAGAAAAAAGTAAGCAAGCAAGGAAGAAAAGTAAGGAAGAGAGAAAGAAGGAAGGAAAATGGAGGGAGAGAAGAAGGAAGGAGAGAGGGAAGAAGGAAGGACGATAAATGTTAATATCCATATTGGATTTTCTGCAAACCTCTTTTCCACTGGTCCTTCCTCTCCCCTCCCCTCCCCTCTCTTCTCCTCCTCTCTTCTCCTCCTCTCTTCTCCTCTCATCCCTCCCTCCCTTTACTTCCCACCATTTTTGAACTGCATGTCATAAGCAACCAAAACAACAACTCGCACAGAATGTGTTCCGTGTCGAGGCACTCTCTCTCTCTCTCCTTGATTTAAATTCTCCTGACATTCCTCCCTGGGTGAGTTTTGTTCACAGCTGAGTTAACTAGCAGTTGGCTTACTTAACCCACCCCACCTCATTTTATCCTCCCAGTTTCTCTGCCAAAGTCGCGGGCCCCCACCACCAATGTGAGGAGAACGTTGCGTTCCCCCCCCCACCCGCCGCTTGGAATCTTGGAAGCTCATCCATTAGAAACCACTCTCCAGTCCTCTCAAGGCCACAAATTAAAATTTACTGCTGTGTAATAAACAGCCTAACAAGACTTGGCTGTCAGTTTTCATTTGCATAAACAAACGGTGCAAATAAAACATTTAACTGCAAACCATGCAAAGTGCTCGCCTTGAGGAGGAGGAGGAGGAGGAGGAAGGAGACAGGAAACCGTCCAGGGACGGAAAAGGGAGGGGGGGTGTCCTACGGAGAGGGTGGCCGTGGCACTGAGAAGTCCTAGTTGTTTTGTATGTTTGCGGACTTCCATATATCCTGTTCAGGTATCTAGCGAGAGAAGGATGCTACGAGTGTCCAGAAGTGGGTCAGTTAGTCCAGGCTAGCCCCATGCCATCTGCAGGGAAAATGACCCTCAAAGAAGAGGGGGGTCACGTTATTCTCCAAAGCACCAGAGGGAAGGACAAGAAGCAACGGTTGGAAACTGACCGAAGAGAAAAGCACCCTGGAATTAAGGAGAAACTTCCTGACAGTGAGGACAATTAACCAGTGGAACAGCTTGCCACCGGAAATCGTGGGCGCTCCATCACTGGAGCTTTTTTAAGAAAAGACTTCTCTGAGATGGCATAGGTTCTCTTGCTTGAGCAAGGGGTTGGACTAGAAGACCTCCCAGGTCCCTTCCAGCTCTATTCTATTCTGCCCCAGACCGGCTTACTCTGGATTTCTAAAATCATTTCATTAAAAGAGAATATTTGTGGCTCTTGTTTTAAACCAGATTTAAAACAAACGAACCAGCAAATCAATCAATCAATCAAACAGGTTTATCTAACTCTGTTCATTCTGTTAAAAGCCTGATTAGCAAATTAACACATTTTCCTCAGTTATGCAATATAGTGAGCAGTAAACTTTATAACTGGATGAGCTGGGTGTGTGTGTGTGTGTGTACCCTACACCAAGACCCACACACCTACACACGCTTCTAACCCAGAGGTCTCCAACCTTTTCGGGCTCATGGCCCTGAGGGAAGGTGAGCAGTTTGGAAATTAGTGTGCGTGCATGTGCATGCCGCAGCACTACCATCCCCATTTGTGCATGCGCAAATGGGCCGTGCACACCCTCCTGCCGCTAGCGTCCCTGTTTGCACATGTGCAAATGGGCTGTGCATACCTGCCCGGCACTAGCTGCCCTGTTTGCACATGCACAAATGGGCCGTGCACACCCGCCTGGCGCTAGCGGCCCCGTTTGTGCCCATGTGCATGTGCAAACAGGACCGCGGACACTAGAGAGAGTGGGGGGAATGCACATGCGCACGTGCGTGCACTGGCCAGCCATTTCCACAGCCTGCTGGCCAAGAGGCCAAGGCCCAGTAGTGGGCCGCGGCCCATAGGTTGGGGACCCCTGCTCTAACCGATGCCAACACCAACACTAAATAAGTAAACCATGATGCTTTGGTGCAGTTGCTGAGTTGGTAACTGTTCTGGGCACAAGTGTTGCCAGACAGCCAAAAGATCTTTTGTGAACTTGCTGGTGTGTCACTGTGCAAATTGACTGACCTCAAACACTTGAAATCGGGCTAATGGGAGGTTTTTGGTTTTTTTTTTAAAAAATCCCATTTATATCCTGCCCTTCTCTGAAGACTCAGGGCGGCTTACAATCTAAAGCACAAATCAATGTGCTTAGCAAGTGCTTAGGAGTTAGTCTGCTGTTAACTCGACTATAGCAAATGGCTTCAATCCAGCAATCCAGAGCAGCACCCTGAATGAATCATAGAATAACAGAGTTGGAAGGGACCTTGGAGGTCATCTAGTCCAACCCCCTGCTCAGGCAGGAAACCCTATACCATTTCGGACAAATGGCTGTCCAGTCTCTTCTTAAAAACTTCCAGTGTTGGAGCATTCACCGCTTCTGGAGGCAGGTTGTTCCACTGGTTAATTGTTCCCACTGTCAGGAAATTCCTCTTTAGTTCTAGGTTGCTTCTCTCCTTGATGAGTTTCCATCCGTTGCTTCTTGTCCTGCCTTCGGGCGCTTTGGAGAATAGCTTGACTCCCTCTTCTCTGGGGCAGCCCCTGAGATATTGGAACACTGCTATCATGTCCCCCCTGGTCCTTCTCTTCATTAAACCAGACATACCCAATTCCAGCAACCGTTCCTTATATGTTTTAGCCTCCAATCTCCTAATCATCTTTGTTGCTCTTCTCTGCACTCTTTCTAGAGTCTCAACATCTTTTTTTACATCGTGGCGACCAAAACTGGACGCAGGATTCCAAGTGCGGCCTTACCAAGGCCTTGTAAAGTGGTATTAATACTTCACGTGACCTTGGCTCTATCCCTCCGTTAATGCATCTTAGGATTGCATTGGCTTTAATAATAAGTAAGTAATAAATTAAAACACTCTTGGAGAAGTTCCTTCTTCGCCATCCTTGCAAGGACAGGAGGACTCTTTCAGGAGAAGATTTCTTTTGCTCTGGCATCAGGACCTGGGATGCCAACTGGAGCAGCTGCCCTCCACTAACTTTGTTTCGTCCATCACAAGTAGATGCCTTGTTCCGGGGGTGGTGGGGGTGGTGGTGGGAGACACAGGCCACCGTGTTTGTGTGGATCCCACTAAGGATGGACCGATTTCCGCACAAACGCCCCCCAATTCTCGCCTGGCAGGAGAATTTAGCCTGAACTTTTGACAGTTCCGCCGTTTGCTTTTCTCTCCTTTTCAGAAAGTTGCAGCTGGATCTCTTTTTTTTTAAGGCCTTCCTGTCTGTAGACAACAAACCTCCATTTTACTTTTGGCAAACTTCTTCCTTCCCGTTTAAAAAGACTTCCATTGGGGGTTTGCGAGAATGAAGGCTCATTCATGGGGCGCGTGCAAAGAGCCCTTGTTTTTTTTTTCTTCCCCCACCTGGTCTTTTAGCAACTCCTTCCCATGGGCCTATCTCTTAAAAAGGGGTCATTTTAATTCAGGTTTGTTTTTTTTTGCAGTCTAGAGTTTGTGGCTTTGCTGGTCTGCAGTGGCCTTTTTGTTCTCATTTATTTATTTCTTTTAATAGGAAAGGAATTGGAAGCCAAAAGCCACTTCCTTGGCTTTTGCTAAGGTAATGGCTTTCCAAGCGAGAATGTTAAAACTGGAGATTAAATCAGGTTTCAGGCAAAGCCTCTTCTGCTCCCAATAAAATATTCCTGGAAATCTGGTGAAATGTTTTCTTATTAATTAAATTGAAAACAGCCTCGTGGCTGGAAACGCAATGGGAGAAAGGTCAAGTGCTTTCGCTTTTTGTTATTTATTCTGATTCAACTGGCTCTCCTTACCCAGAACTTTTTATTTTTATTTTTTTATTATTTTTTTTAAAAATAATAATAACAACATGGGGATCTTGGTAGGCTGACCATAACATTGGCCTCTGTCACGCATCCTGAAATTGCTGCTGCAGATCTTTGCATTATTTTCCCAAGAATTTTAGTAAAATTTATTATAAGATAAAAATATAAAAAGCAACAGAAGAGAGAGCTAAGAAAAAAAAGGCAGTTAGGGTTTTAAAGGGAAGAGAAAGAAAGAAAGAAAGATGATCGGGGGATTGGAGGCTAAAACATACAAGGAACCATTGCTGGAATTGGGTATGTCTAGTTTAATGAAGAGGAAGACTAGGGGTGACTTGATAGCAGCCTTCCATTATCTCAGGGGCTGCCCCAAAGAAGAGGGAGTCAAGCTATTCTCCAAAGCGCCCCAAGGCAGGACAAGAAGCAACGGGTGGAAACTAATCAAGGAGAGAAGCAACCTGGAACTAAGGAGAAACTTCCTGACAGTTAGAACAATTAACCAGTGGAACAACCTGCCTCCAGAAGCGGTGAATGCTCCAACACTGGAAGTTTTTAAGGAGGCCGTTCACATTAAACCTTTAAGTTTAGTTTTCGCTTGGTGCGCAAACCAAGGTCATCAGAGGCAGTTGTTAAACCAATCACAGCAGTTCTTAAGTGCAACAAAGCGCAACAAAGATGATTAGGGGACTGGAGGCTAAAACATACCAGGAATGGCTGCTGGAATTGGGTATGTCTAGTTTAATGAAGAGAAGGGCGAGGAAGGACATGATAGCAGCCTTCCAGTATCTCAGGGGCTGCCCCAAAGAAGAGGGAGTCAAGCTATTCTCCAAAGCGCCCAAAGGCAGGACGAGAAGCAATAGATGGAAACTAATCAAGGAGAGAAGCAACCTGGAACTAAGGAGAAATTTCCTGACAGTGGGAACAATTAACCAGTGGAACAACCTGCCTCCAGAAGCTGTGAATGCTCCAACACTGGAAGTTTTTTAGAAGAGACTGGACAGCCATTTGCCTGAAATGGTATAGGGTTTCCTGCCTGAGCAGGGGGTTGGACTAGATGACCTCCAAGGTCCCTTCCAACTTATTATTATTATTATTATTATTATTATTATTATTATTATTATTATTATTATTATTATTATTATTATTATTGAAAGAAAGAAAGAAAGAAAGAGAAGGGAGGGAGGAAGAAAGAAGGGAAAACGAGGGAAGGGGAAAAAGAAAGGGAAGAGGGAGGCAGGGAAGGAAGGAAAGAAGGAAGAAAGGGAGGAAGGAAGGAGAAGAGATGGGAGGGAAGGGAAGGGAAGAGGAAAAGAGAAGAAAAGAGAAGGGAAGAGAAGGCAAGGGAAGAAGGAAGGAAAGAAGAAACATCAACTTTTTGCTTTCCGTTTCTCAACGCATAGCAACATGGTGCCCCAAAAGGTAAGCTGAGCCTATTCCTTGAGATCCCACTCTTTGTCTAAAAAAATGAGAAATCTCCCAGAATCTTTTACAATGGCAGTCTAAGCCGCATTGTGATTTGGCTTCAAAATGAGCTTGGTGCGGCGGAAACTTTATTTATTTTTTATTTTTTTTTAAATGGCAAGGGAACAAGCACTGATTAGCCATTATCACTGGCTCATAATACTTCAAAAGGCCATTAAAGGTATGGAAAAGCAGCTCATTAAAAACAACAGCAGCCTCCAGGCTGACCGATTAGAAAGTGGCTGGATAACTCCAGTGCTTTTTTTGTAAAAGGAAAAGGTGCCGGAACTCACACATGTCATACAACCCGCCTTGCCTACCCTACAAGGTTCCATCCAAAAAAAGGTGCCGGGACTCCGTTCTGAGCGTTCTATGACAAAAAAAGCCCTGGATAACTCTGTCTTGGCTCGTGGACCCCCTCACCGTTGCCTCCTGTTTCTATTTTAATCACTTTCATCTAAAGAGAAAACTTTTTCTTTCTTTTTTATTTTCAACCAGGAAGAGCTTGAGCTACAAATAGCACAGACAGGAAACCTCCGTGGAAAATAATGCAAAGATCTGCAGCATGCTTCTTCGTTGCCAAAGGGAAGCCGTGCAAAAAAAAAAAGTCACAACGGCACATCAATTAAAAATGGAAGCTTGGGGAAGAAGTGTGGAAGTGGAATCCTGCAGTTCCAGCCCTCGTCCGTCCGTTCAGCAGAGCATCAAACCTTCCCTCTCACAGGAACTGGAAGTTATTCGGTTTTAAAGTAAGAGGAGCGGAATGGATGCCAGTGGTTAAAAAAGGGAACACGGGGGAGGCAGGCAGGCAGGCAGAGCAGAGTAGGTAATTCTGGGAATTGTAGTCTCAACAGATTTGGAAGGTAGAAGCCTGGGGGAGGGACGGGGAGGGGTCTACCTTAAAAGAGAATATTTGTAGCTCAGGGTTGAACTTGTGGGGTCCTTAAGTGTTCTCTCGGCTCGGTCGTTTGCTTGTAGAGACATTTCATTACCCAGCTAGGTAACATCATCAGTGCTAGAAGGGAGAGGTGCCTGTGAAGTGGAGGAGGAGGAGGAGGAGGAGGAGGAGGAGGAGGAGGAAGAGGAAGAGGACTGTGGGGTCCTTGGTGCTGGTTGTTTTCTTGCAGATATTTCATCACCCAACTAGGTAACATCATCAGGGCTAGAAGGGAGAGGTGCCTGTGAGGAGGAGGAGGAGGAGGAGGAGGAGGAGGAGGAGGAGGAGGAAGAGGACTGTGGGGTCCTTGGTGCTGGTTGTTTTCTTGCAGATATTTCATCACCCAACTAGGTAACATCATCAGGGCTACAAGGGAGTGGGGTTTGCTCTCTGCTTATATACAAGTGGCCTGTCCGTGTTGGTGGGACAATCAAGGAGCTACCAACTCAGACAAACTGACAATAAACCATAGCCTAATCAAGAAACCATCAAGAACACTCCCACCAACATTGACAGGGCAAGCCACTTGTAGATAAACAGAGCACAAACCCTACTCTCTTCTAGCCCCGATGATGTTACCTAGCTGGGTAATGAAACGTCTGCAAGAAAACCACCAAGCTCAGACACACACACACACACACTCACACACACACCAGGACCCGCCAAGTCTCCTTTAGCTGGAGGCTTTATGGATTCCTTCCATCAACTTTGGAAGTTATCTGCAGGGCTAGAGATCTTCAAGCTAACCCTCAAAACGTGGGCCTACTATCCCAACTCAAGGAAAGGCACTCGGGTGTCGTTTCCACAACTTGGGTTTGGGGAGTGGCTTCCTCACCTTGATGTGTCTCTTGTGGAGGTTTGGGGCTGACTCGCAACTGTTGATTTTCTCCCCACGGGTCCACCTTTGACTCAGCAGTTTGCCTCGGAACTCATTTTCTAAGGAGAGAAGAGAAAGTGCACATCATCAGAAGAGGATATTTTTAGCTCAGGGTTGAACCATGAGGTCTTTGGTGGTCTCTGAGTAGAAGGCAGGGTGGAGAGGAGGAGGAGGAGGAGGAGGAGGAGGAGGAATGTGGGGTCCTTGCTGCTCTCTGAGCTTGGTTGTTTTCTTGCAGAGCTTTTATTACCCAACTAGGTAACATCATCAGTTTTAGAAGGGAATGGGGTTTGCACAGATGATGTATAGAATAGAATAGAATAGAATAGAATAGAATAGAATAGAATAGAATAGAATAGAATAGAATAGAATAGAATAGAATAGAATAGAATAGAATAGAATAGAACAGAAAATGAATAGAACAGAATAGAAATACAGAATAGAATAGAATAGAATAGAATAGAATAGAATAGAATAGAATAGAATAGAATAGAATAGAATAGAATAGAATAGAATAGAATAGAACAGAGGATGAATAGAATAGAATAGAAATACAGAATAGAATAGAATAGAACAGAGGATGAATAGAATAGAATAGAAATACAGAATAGAATAGAACAGAAGAGAGGATGAATAGAATAGAATAGAAATACAGAATAGAATAGAACAGAAGAGAGAATGAATAGAATAGAATAGAATAGAATAGAATAGAATAGAATAGAATAGAATAGAATAGAATAGAATAGAATAGAATAGAATAGAATAGAATAGAACAGAACAGAACAGAATAGAGCTGGAAGGGACCTTGGAGGTCTTCTAGTCCAGCCCCCTGCTCAAGCAAGAGAACCTATACCATCTCAGACAGGTGAATGTCTAATCTAGTTGGGCAATGAAATGTCTGCAAAAAAAACAACCAGGTTCAGAGAGTACCAAGGACCCCATGCACACCATCAGTAAGAAGCCGGGGTATTTTTTAATTAAATTTCCACATCATCCACTTCACCTAAGTGACTCTGAGCACTTTACAGCAGCACAATAAAACCATATAAATACATAGATAACAGCATAGCTCGGGGGTCCCCAACCACCAGCAAGTGGGCCGCACAAACAAGCGAAACTCCATCCTCGGGATGCAGGCAGCATACAAAAACCACCACCCCCCCACTTGCTTCCGTGGAAAAACCTTTCTCCATGGCACCGATCCCCGGTGCCCAAAACATTGTGGACCTCTGGCCTAGCATAAAAACAAGAGTTTTTTTTTTAAAAAAACTTAGAAGATTACGTAAATCAGGTTAAAATTCAAAAGTTAGGTTAACAAGACAGCAAGAGTATCCTCAGGTCCCCAGCCATCGGTGGGGGCTGCAATTGTACTTTTAGATCCCCATGATAATTGGCAAAGCCAGGTGTTGAGGCTCTTCCAGTAAGCCAGAAGAAGTGGGGGGGAGGGCTCACCTCACCTTGGGGTGGTGTTGGTGGTAAGATTTTCCATAGGGTGGGGGCAGCAGCTGAGAAGGCCCTTCTCTTAGACCCCACCAGTCCAAATTCCTTGACTTATGACCAGTGGTGGGATTCAGCCGGTTCGCACCAATTCGGCAGAACCGGTAGCTAATTTTTTGTTGCCCAGACCCAGAACGGACTTCCGGAAGCGGCATCCACGCAGAGAACCGGTTGTTCACCTCTTTGAATCCCACCACTGGGTCTCCTGCTTGAGCAAGGGGTTGGACTAGAACAGACATGTCAAACACAAGGCCCGGGGGCCAGATCCAGCCCGCGAAGTGGTTTCATGTGGCCCGTGAAGCCATCCTGGAAACAGTGAGGGAAAGGCCCCCGCTGCCTTGGCCCCAGCCCAGGCCGGCGGGAGCCAATGTACAATTTCGTGGTGGCCATCTATGCTGAAACGCATTCAGTGCTAACTCCACAAGGCTGTCTGGAAACAGCGAGGGACCGGCCCCTGCCGTGTCGGCCCTGCCCCCTGGGCACACGCTAGGGAGGTATCACCCTTTGTGAGGAATGAAGAGATGCACCATTGCCTGGAAGTGACCAGCACACGGCCCTGCCTACTTCGGGCAGGCTAGGGGCTGGGCAGCGTTGCGCTTCTCTTCAGATTCATGCCACCCGGCTCAGGCTCTCGGCACTGTGAGGAGAGCGCCCCATTGCCTGCCAAAACCAGGTAGGCTGGGGGCTTGGCAGCATTGCGCAGGTAACATCCACTCTCATGCTGCTCGTGGCATCCCCTCCCCCAGAGCCCACCAAGCTGGATATGTGAAGTAGGCGAGGGCCATGTGCTGGCCACTTCCAGGCAATGGTGCATTTCTTCATTCCTCACGAAAGATGACACTTCCCCAGCTGCGTTTCTTGCCTGCTTTTCTCCCTCCCTCATCTCAAATATTTTCCCACCACTCTTAGGAAGGAAGGAAGGAAGGAAGGAAGCAGAGGGAGGGTCTGAGGGAAGTCCTGCCTCAGTCCTTCCCTGCTGCCCTTTCACCATCCTCTTGCCCCCTCTTCCTGGCATATCCTGGGGGGATCTCCCATCCTATTGCTAAGGAAGCTTTGGATACAAAGCCAGGTCTCCTCACATGGAGAGGGAATGGGCCTCCCTCTTAACTTTGCTCTTGTACCCATCATGAGCAACCTGGCTAAGGAGAACAAGCACAGCAGCAGCCTTGAGGGCTGGGCTGGGCATTTGACCTCCGTGCCACCGTCCAGCCCCCTCTCCCCGCATGGCCTGAGAGGAACAGTGAGGCTCCTCCAGTGGACCATGCCTTGGCACTTGCCCCGGTCCCATCTCCTTCTGCCAGAGACCCTCAGATCTGTCCCACTCCTGCCCAGGCCCCCATAGGCACCCTTGATGCCAATGATGTAGAGCTGGCCACACCCACCCAGTAGGCCATACACACTCTAGCCACGCCCACCCAGGGCACACCCACCTGGCTCCTGAGGGCAACCCCAATGCTGATGTGGCCCTCAATGAAATTGAGTTTGACACCCCTGGACTAGAAGACCTCCAAGGTCCCTTTCCAGCTCTGTTCTGATTGATTGATGAATTTAGGATGCAACCGTTCCTTCGATATCCTAGTCGTCCTAGGGGTTACATGACAGCAGTCTTCGGTTACCTTCTGATATTAAATTTTTAACTTTTATGATATGATGCTACATTATATATGATATCATAACGATATTGGTTTCCCTCGGACATAAAGAGACCTATTCAGTTTCAACAAAATGCTGATTCGTGGACCGTTTGTGGGGTCGTGGCTACCCTTGAAAGAAAACCGCCTTGTCAGCTTATAAACCATTTGCAACGTTTCTGCTCGCCTGCGTTATTTCCGGCCACGTTGACTTGCCGTTTTTTTTCTGCTCAAGGGCATCTGCGGGAAATCGAAAAAGTCCAGATGGGGGTTGCGACCAGGTGATCAAAGTCCTGCCCCACCCACCCCCATTTCTAACTGGGCATAGGTAAAAATGGGAGGGGCTGCCATCTTGACTCTTTCGACTTAGCTGACATCGACTCTCTGGCTTAAAATAAAATACCTTTTGCTTATCGTGCATGTTTTACATCAGAGGTCCCCGACCTCTTGGGCACCAGGGACCGGTTCCGTGGAGAGAGGTTTTTCCGCGGACCAGAGGGTGCGTGGTTTTGTGTGCTGCCTGCATCCCGCCGATGGGGCTTTGCTTGTTTGTGCGGCCCGGTTGCTGGCATGCCGCGGACCGGTAGGGCTGGAGACCCCTGTTTAACATTACAGGGAACCCTTGACTTACTGCCATTTATTTCCAGTTAAAACAAGACTGAAAAAAGAGTGATTTAGCAGTGGTCCTCACACTTAAGACGGTGGCAGCAACCTCAAGGTCATGCAATTAAAATTTGGATGCTTGACAAATTTACGACTTTTGCAACATTCCCAGTCCTGCCATTACTACTTGCGAGCTTCCTAGCTAGCCTTCCGATAAGCAAAATCAACACGGGAAGCCAGATTAAGTTAACAACACAATTCACTTATGGACTTCAGTGATTTGCTTAACAATCATGGCAAAAAGGTAGTAGAATCGAATAAAACTCGCTTAACAACTGCCTTGTTTAGCGACAGAAATTCTGGCCATCTGACCAGGGGGAGCTTTTGGAAGTTTAGAACTGGGTCATAAATATCTAAAAAGGGAGGTCCATCGTGGCTTTGAATGGTGGCAAAACGACCGGTCATAAGTCAGGGACAGCCTATAACCTTTCTTCTTTCAGGAAGTGCTCAGATAGAGCTTGGCTAGAACATAGATGACAGAATAAGACCACACTTGGAATATTGCATCTAGTTTTGGTCATCACAATATAAAAAAGAAATTGAGACTCTGGAAAGAGTGCAGAGAAGAGCAACAAAGATGATTAGGGGGCTGGAGGCTCAAACATATAAGGAACGGTTGCTGGAACTGGGTATGTCTAGTTTAATGACGAGAAGGACGAGGGGTGACATGATAGCAGTCTTCCAATATCTCAGGGGCTGCCCCAAAGTAGAAGGAGTCAAGCTATTTTCCAAAGCGCCTGAAGGCAGGACAAGAAGCAATGGATGGAAAGAGAAAAGCAACCTGGAATTAAGGAGAAATTTCCCGACAGTGAGAACAATCCATCAGTGGAATGTTTTGCCTCTAGAAGTTGTGGGTGCTCCAACACTGGAGGTTTTTAAGACGGGATTGGACTATGGTTTGTCTGGAATGGTATATAAAGAGTCTCCTGCCTAAGCAGGGGGTTGGACTAGAAGACCTCCAAGGTCCCTTCCAACTGTTACTCTGAATAATAATTCTGAGCACTTAAAGCTCTCAGTGCCGCTAATGTCTATTAACCCCATGTAGCGTGGATGCAGTGTTATTTATCTTTATTATCTTCTACATTCCATCTTTTGTTGGCATTCTTGTTATTGTTATTCTGTTGCTTTGTATTTACGCAGAATGCTTTCGTACCAGAGACAAATTCCTTGTGTGTCTCATCACACTTGGCCATGTGGGAAGCAGCTCCAAACCAAAGGCTCCAGAGGGTATAAAAACCCACTCCCTACATGTGGTCAGTCCTTTTTCTTTCTGCCAGACCATCTTCCTGTCTGGTTCTCCTCTCCAATAAAGTACAACCTTCTTCCCAAAGCAGTTGCCCTGTTTATTCCCAGCTTGAATGAACCACGATGAAGACCTTTCTTCCAACAGCCAAATAAAGCATCCAATCCAATCCAATCCAGTCCAATCCAATCCAACTCAACCCAACCCAACCCAACCCAACCCAACCCAATCCAATCCAATCCAATCCAGTCCAGTCCAGTCCAATCCAATCCAACTCAACCCAACCCAACCCAACCCAACCCAACCCAATCCAATCCAATCCAGTCCAATCCAACTCAACCCAACCCAACCCAACCCAACCCAATCCAATCCAATCCAATCCAATCCAATCCAATCCAATCCAATCCAATCCAACAGATCTTACACCTGGCAGGGATCCTGTATTGATTCTGCACTGAGTAAGGGTTCCCCTTGAAGTCCCTCACCAATTCTATCAATCCCTTGAACTCGGTTGGGGTGAAAGTATATAATTGCCTCAAAGTCACTGTAGGGTACCTTCCGGAAACCTCAGTTTCTCTAGCCCTCAGCCCGGGGTTATAGCTGTGGGGGTGGGGTGGGGTGGGGAATAGAAAAGAGCAGGCTTTCATGGGCCTTGTTCACAGATCATATTATGCCTTGGTTCATTTAACCATAGTTTGTTGAAGAAACCATAATGGACCGATTCACAGCTAATTTGCTGCCTTCGTTAGCAATAATGGCCCAGTGGAATGAAGAAACTGCAAATTGCAGCCAATTTGAGCCTGGAGGCTTTTCTGGGTAGAAAGAAAGAAAAAAAAAAGCATTAAGCAAAATGACTTGTAAAAGCAACAACAAACCAAAAGCAAAAGTTCCTGGTAAAACAAACTTTTGCCGTTCACCAGCAGACGAGGAATATTTGCTACTTGTCCCATGTTGCTAAGGCACGTATTGCACTTCATAGACTACGTTTAAACTTGGCAATCTTAAGATGGATGCACTTCAACTCCCAGAATTCCATGCTGCTGAGGGAATTCTGGGATTTGAAGTCTGCACATGTTAAAGTTGCCAGGTTTGAAGAACACTGGCCGATACTCTAACACAGGCATGTCAAATTTGCGATGTCACGTGACGTCGCACGACGTATCATGACTTTTCCCCCATTGCCGGCAATGGGGTGGGCGTGGTTTCGGCATAACGCATCTGGCCTGTGGGCCGGGAGTTTGACATGCCTGCTCTAACATCAGGAGTCTCCAAACTTGGCAAATACAAGACTTGTGGACTTCAACTGCCAGAATTCCCCAGCCGGTTTAAGCTTTGTGGACTTCAACTGCCAGAATTCCCCACCCAGTTTAAGCCTTGTGGACTTCAACTCCCAGAATTCGCCAGCCAGTTTAAGCCTTGTGGATTTCAACTCCCAGAATTCCCCAGCCGGTTTAATACTTGTGGATTTCAACTCCCAGAATTCCCCAGCCGGTTTAATAATTGTGGATTTCAACTCCCAGAATTCCCCAGCCGGTTTAATATTTGTGGATTTCAACTCCCAGAATTCCCCACCCGCTTTAAGCCTTGTGGATTTCAGCTCCCAGAATTCCCCACCCGGTTTAAGCCTTGTGGATTTCAACTCCCAGAATTCCCCAGCCAGTTTAAGCCTTGTGGATTTCAACTCCCAGAATTCCCCAGTCGGTTTAAGCCTTGTGGACTTCAACTCCCAGAATTCCCCAGCCGGTTTAAGCCTTGTGGATTTCAACTCCCAGAATTTCCCAGCCAGTTTAAGCCTTGTGGACTTCAACTCCCAGAATTCCCCACCCAGTTTAAGCCTTGTGGATTTCAACTCCCAGAATTCCCCACCCAGTTTAAGCCTTGTGGACTTCAACTCCCAGAATTCCCCAGCCAGCCATTCTTGGTTGTAGGTTTGGTGTCCATCACATTGTTTAAATTCAGCTGTTGAGTCCATCACAACAATCGTCTATCATAGGCCAATGTAGGAAGGAAAGGATGAGAGCCACACATGGTACACAACAAGCTTGCTAAGCAGCTGGCTTACCTCAGACCCGTACGATGTCCTAATTTCCCAGCACGCCCCAGGTGCAGTATGTCAGTAGCGAATTATGGGAAATTAAAATGGTGAAATCAGTTGCCTAGTGCTGATTGAGGAGACTTGCTGCTATTCCTTCCCATTTTTTTCTTCTTCATGTGGTCTCTGCTATTGGTAGTCCTTGCTTAATGACAAGTCACTTAGCGACCATTCCAAGTTACGAAGGATTCCTCCCCCAGAAAAAAAGTTACCCCAAACCTAATTTTGAACTTTTGATTGCTGCACAT
Source organism: Vipera berus (assembly GCF_964194415.1). Classification (NCBI taxonomy): domain Eukaryota; kingdom Metazoa; phylum Chordata; class Lepidosauria; order Squamata; family Viperidae; genus Vipera; species Vipera berus. Next base: position 104,407 of record NW_027673619.1, read on the forward strand.
ATATCCTGATGTCCAATGATTGTATTTTGGGTGCTAGGCAACGAGCTCCCCTCTATGGCTGCTTACAATCCAGCCGTCCACATAACCACAATTTTCTAAGTTGTTTTTTTTTGGCCAGTTTCTGATTATGTCTGATTTTCATCAAAACAACACCACTTACATAAAATAGATTTACTTAACGACCACCGTCTTTGCTTAACAACTGCAGGAGGAGTAGGTGGGCGGGAGAAGTTGTAAATTCCTGAAGAGTCACATAGCTAACAATTAATGATTTACAACTGTAATTTCAGGCTGAGTTATAGTCAAAACTATGAAGACTACCTGTATAGCAGCATTTCAACTCCATTAATGCAGAAGACACTTTTGCAAATTGGGGAATTCTATTTGTTCTGTTTACATCATAATTTGATTTCTTTTTTAAAAGTACCTTTGCCTCCACAGCCCCCTGCACAGTGAGAGAGACTTCTATGAATATATAATAATCTGCAGCCTTCGCAAAGCAATTTTCCCAATTTAGTAGGCATGCTACTATAATTCAGTGCATTAATATATGCCCCCTTTCCCCTTGATCTTCCCATACTTCAGAGAATCACAGATCTCTGGGAATAAATGAGTTTTCATAAATGAGTTTTCATCCAGATATTAAGAAGCAGGCAGTCTGTAGAAAATCAATGTCGTGATCTCTTGCTGTTTGAGGCGAGAAACACAGGCACAAAAGTGGAGAAAAGGGCTACCATCGGCTTGACCTAGCGAACAAATAAAAACAGCCTCTAAAAATTCCAGAAGGAAAAAAAGAGGAATGCCAGCTAAATCCCTACCTTAGCTTAGAATCATTGATTCCTAAACCTATTTTGGGTGGCCTGCAGCCCTTGAAAAGTGGGGTGGAAAACAAGAAATGAAGAAATTTTACAGGAAAACATCTATAAGGTCGCATGCCTTGAGCGGGGAATTGGACTGAGGTCCCTTCCAGCACTATGATTCTATGTTTTTTTTTCTTCCTAGCTAGCTGTAAGCAGAATAACAGAATAACAGAGTTGGAAGGGACCTTGGAGGTCATCTAGTCCAACCCCCTGATCTGGCAGGAGACCCTACACCATTTCAGACAAGTGGCTGTCCAGTATCTTCTTAAAAACTTCCAGTGTTGGAGCATTCATCGCTTCTGGAGGCAGGTGGTTCCACTGGTTAATTGTTCTCACTGTGAGGGAATTTCTCCTTAGTTCCAGGTTGCTTCTCTCCTTGGTTAGTTTCCATCCGTTGCTTCTTGTCCTGCCTTCGGGCGCTTTGGAGAATAGCTTGACTCCCTCTTCTTTGGGGCAGCCCCTGAGATACTGGAAGGCTGCTATCCTGTCCCCCCTTGTCCTTCTCTTCATTAAACTAAACATACCCAATTCCTGCAACCGTTCTCCATATGTTTTAGCCTCCAGTCCCCTGATCATCTTTGTTGCTCTTCATTGCATTCTTTCTAGAGTCCCAACATCTTTTTTATATTGTGGCGACCCTAACTGGATGCAATAACCAAGGCATTATAAAGTGGTATTAACCCTTTGTGTGATTCTGTCCCTCTATTAGTGCAGCCTAAAGCTGTGCTGGTGGCTTCTTTGGCAGCGAATTACCAATGCATGTTTATTGCAGCAAATTTTATTTTATTTATTTTATTTTAATTCCATTTATATCCCGCCCTTCTCTGAAGACTCAGGGCGGCTTACAAGCTTAGCAGTAGCCTTCATTCTATGTATATGCCTGCTTATTAGGGCTTTCACACACACACACCCAAGCGGCATTATTACAAAGTCAGCTTATTGCCCCCAACAATCTGGGTCCTCATTTTACCTACCTCGGAAGGATGGAAGGCTGAGTCAACCTTGAGCCTGGTGGGATGCGAACCTGCACTAATTGCAGGCAGCTGGTGTTACTTAAGGAGGCATTAGCCCACTGCTCCACCAAGGCTCCTAACATCTCTGGCTAGAAATATTTAAATTTATTTATTTATTTATTTATTTTTGGGACCTATATGCCGCCCTATCTCCCGCAGGACTCAGGGCGGCTTACAACAATAAAAACAACAATACAAAAATTAAAAAAGAATTAAATAACAGCCCCAAAATAAATTAACTACAGTTAAAAATTAAAACATATTTAAAAACCCATCATCAATCCAGGTTACCCTCTGAATGACTAATCTAGTGCCGGGCAGGGGAAAAAAATCTCCTCCCCCCCCCTTACACCAGTTTGGTTGGTGCAGGAGAATTCCTTCGGCTGGTTGGCCTTTTTTGCACAGATTTATCAGTGAAGTGACTGTGGGGGTGCAAGTTTTTGGTTTCAAAAAAAAAAAGAAAGAAAGAAAGAATGAAAGAAAAACAGATGCTGGCAGATAACACCTGCCAGCAGCTCCTTGAACCAAAGGCTTCTTATCCTGGGATGGTTGCTGGGCAGCTGCAGATTGGGGGGGGGGGGAGAAAAAAATAAACTAAATGCATTTAGGTTAAGGGATTGCTGAACAGGTGCAAGATGGCCCACCTGCCTTTTCTGAACCATCTTTTTGTCTTTTAAATACAAAGTGCCTCTCAGCCTTCCTGAATATTGCCAGCATCACAGAGAGTTGGTGTCAGTTTGTCCCTCGTGTTTTCCTAAGAGATTCTGCCTGGTCTTCCCTCTCTCTCTCTTTCTCTCTCTCTCTCTCTCTCCCTCTCCCTTCCTCTCCCTCTGTCCCTCTCTCTCCCTCTCTCCCCCCTCTCTCTCTCCCTCACCCTCCCTCTATCTGTCCCTCCCCCTCTCTTTCCCTCTCCCCCCCTCTCTCCCCCTCCCTCTCTCTCTCTTTCTCTCCCTCTCCCACCCCCTGTGTAATCTCCTCCCAAGGGGCCTTTTTTTCCAGGAATGGTGTTACTAAACAGGGAGCCTTCTCCTTAAGAACTCTTTGGACCTGAATGGACTGAAATTTACCTGGGATTATTGTTTAAAAGAGAATTTGTTTAAAATTATTCTTTGATGGTAGCTAAGGTCCCGGAGTTTGTCTGAAATAGATAAAAGTCTCTGAGATGTGGGGTGCTTGATGCTCTCTGAGCTTGGTGTGTGTGTGTGTGTGTGTGTGTGTGTGTGTGTTTCTTGCAGACGTTTCATGACCCAGCTAGGTAACATCATCAGTACTAGAAGGGAGCGGGGTTGGCTCTCTGTTTATACCCAGTGGCTTACTGGATCAGCCTTTCTCTCAACTGGAGAATGTGAAAAGGTCATTTGTCCAGTGGGAGAACTTAATGGAGTCATGGTGGGCCATGGTGGTTGAAGGACTGGACTTGAGTTGAACAGGCACCATCTCTCCTGCCGGTCTACTGCTTAAGGTAGAAATGAAAAGAAGGGAGATCCACCTGTCAGGTGCCTGGTGTGATGATCAACATAAGCCTGATAACATTTCCTTTTGCAGGGTGCTCTCTGGGATGGTTTTCTTGCAGACGTTTCATTGCCAAACTAAGTAACATCATCCGTGCTGGTGGGGAGTGGGGTTTGCCTTTCTGTTTACATGCAAGCAGTTCCCCAAGGAACCATCGATTCAGACAGTAAACAACAGCCAAATCAAGGCACCACCAACAAAATTCCCACCAACACCGACAGGCAAGCCACTAGTATACAAATGGAAAGAAAACCCATGGCCTCTCCAGCACTCATGATGTTACCTAGTTTGGGTGATGAAACGTCTGCAAGAAAACAACCAAGCTCAGAGAGCACCAAGGACCCCACAGTCCTCCCCTTCCCTCCCCCTCCTCCTCCTCCTCCTCTCTGCAAACCTGACTCCCTTCTAGCAACTGATGATGTTACCTAGTCGGGTGACGAGACATCTGCAAGAAAACCACCCAACTCGGAGAGCACCAAGGAGCCCACAGTCCTCCTCCTCCTCATCGTATTTCTCTTCCTCCCTCTCCTCCTCCTCCCTATGTCCCCCACTCCTTTCTAGCACTGATGATGTTACCTAGTCGGGTCATGGGATGTCTGGAGCACCAAGGACCCCACAGTCCTCCTCCTCCTCCCTATAGCCCCCACTCCTTTCTAGCACTGATGATGTTACCTAGTCGGGTGATGAGACGTCTGCAAGAAAACCACCAAACTCGGAGAGCACCAAGGACCCCACAGTCCTCCTCCTCCTCTTCCTCCTCCTCCTCCTCCTCCCCCCTATACCCCCCACTCCCTTCTAGCACTGATGATGTTACCTAGTCGGGTGATGAGACGTCTGCAAGAAAACCACCAAACTCGGAGAGCACCAAGGACCCCACAGTCCTCCTCCTCCTCCTCCTCCCTCTCCCTCTCCCTATACCCCCCACTCCCTTCTAGCACTGATGATGTTACCTAGTCGGGTGATGAGACGTCTGCAAGAAAACCACCCAACTCGGAGAGCACCAAGGACCCCACAGTCCTCCTCCTCCTCCTCCTCCCTCTCCCTATACCCCCCACTCCCTTCTAGCACTGATGATGTTACCTAGTCGGGGGATGAGACGTCTGCAAGAAAACCACCCAACTCAGAGAGCACCAAGGACTCTCCACTTCAGCCCTGAGCTACAAAGGTTCTCTTCCCTCAATCTGTCCCTTTGCACAATGTAAAGGAGGCTGCAGCCAAGGGCTTTTCAGCAAAGGAAGCCCGGCAACCAACTTCCCAAGAATTTATGCCATGTTTTCTTCTTCTCCATCCTCCCTCCCAGCACATCTTCCATCATATCGCCTGACAGTGCGCAGGCCTTGTGCATCGCCATTACACAGCAGTTAAGCCTCCATTAATAGGCTTTAATGATCAGTCATTAGTGGCGCAACAAACAGTTTAACATTCTGCATGAGGGTTGAAGAAGAAAAAACAACAAAAACCGGCAGGCTCTCCGCGAGCTGCCTTTTTTTAAGGCATCCCTCACGGCTTGGCTTAAGGAAATACACAATACAGGTAGTCCTCGATTTATAACAGGTCGTTTAGCGACCGTTCAAAGTTAACAACGGCACTGAAAAAAGTTGGTCTTGGGACCATTTTTCACACAACTCTTGCAGCATCCCCGTGGTCAAGGGGGAACAAAATTCAGGCGCTTGGCTACTGACTCATATTTATGACGGTTTGCAGCGTCCCGGAGTCACGTGATCACTTTCTGGGGACCTTCCGACAAGCAAAGTCAATGGGGAAGCCAGATTCACTTAACCACCGTGTGGCTAACTTAACCACTGCAGTGATTCACTGAAAAGCTGTGGCAGGAAAAGTCATAAATGGGGGCAAAGCTTGCTTATTAACCGTCGTCTCGCTTAGCAACAGAAATCTCAGGCTCAGTTGTGGCCGTATTTGAGGACCTCCTGTATTTGGGTGGGATTGAAAAAAGGGGAGACGCCATGACCTTACTGGGGAAGGCAAAGCAAGGCAAGTTTCACCACAAAGGATAATTGAGCAAGGCAGCGTTTTGCTACAGAAAACATATAATGCAGAGTAGCTTAACGCCACATGATGGAGGACAGGTACAGAATTGCCCCAGCTTCCCCTTAACCAAACGATCCATGTGGTAAAACTGTCGTTGGTAGGAAACCTGTCTAATAGTATGCATGTGTGTGGGGCTTGGTACAGGCAATCCTTGACTTACAGCCATTCATTTAGTGACTGTTAAAAGTTACAAGGAAGGAAGGAGGGAGGGAGGGATGGAAGGAAGGAAGGAAAGAAAGAAATAGAGAGATGGAAGGGAGGGAGAGAGAGAGGAGAAATAGATGGGAGGGAGGGAGGGAAGAAGGAAGGAAGGAGAAACAGAGAGATGGGAGGGAGGGAGGGAGGGAGGGAGGGAGGAAGGAAGGAAGGAAGGAAGGAAGTTGAAATACAGAGATGAAAGGGAGGGAGGAAGGAGAAATAGATGGGAGGGAGGGAGAAGAAGGAAGGAAGGAGAAATAGAGACATGGGAGGGAGGAAGGAAGGAAGGAGAAATAGAGAGATGGAAGGGAGGGAGGGAGGGAGGAAGGAAGGAAGTTGAAATAGAGAGATGGGAGGGAGGGAGGGAGGAAGGAGAAATAGATGGGAGGGAGGGAGACAAAGGAAGGAAGAAGAAATAGAGACATGGGAGGGAGGGAGAGGAAGGAAGGAAGGAAAAATAGAGAGATGGGAGGGAGGGAGGGAGGGAGGGAGGGAGGAAGGAAGGAAGGAAGGAAGGAAGGAAGGAAGGAAGGAAGGAAGGAAGGAAGTTGAAATAGAGAGATGGAAGGGAGGGAGGAAGGGAGGAAGGAGAAATAGATGGGAGGGAGGGAGAAGAAGGAAGGAAGAAGAAATAGAGACATGGGAGGGAGGGAGAGGAAGGAAGGAAGAAGAAATAGAGACATGGGAGGGAGGGAGAGGAAGGAAGGAAGGAGTTTGAAGTTACAATGGCACTGAAAAAAGGAGATTTATGACTTTTTATACACGTATGACCATTGCAGCATCCTCATGGTCATGTGGTCAAAATTCCGACGCTTGCCACCTGATGGCTTCCATGTCCCGGGGCTTCAGTCTTTGGGGACGTTATTCAGCCCTGAAGAAGGCACCCTGATTTGGGTTCACTGATGCTTTCCTTCCAGGAAAAAGAATGGATCGTTTTTTCCAAGAGACGTTCTTGCTTTAAAAGCCTGGCGGAATCTCCTGGATATAATTTCCAGTCGCTTCAGGCAAGAATTTACTCCCCAGGCCATAACCAGCAAGTCACCATAAATTATTTGCTTTGTACAAATTGCAGGATAACATCGCAGGATTTAAAAAAAACAAAACAGAAAACCCCGTACAGACGTCGTCGGGAGTCTTCGAGCACATTTCTTATGCATGTGTTATATAGGACAGGAACTGTATTTATTTTTTCCCCCACCTCTTGGTTTAAAGCAGTACAGGGTAGTCCTCGGCTTATGACCACACAATGGAGCCCCTAAATTTCCATTGCCAGGCGAGACCGTTGTTCAGTGAGTTTTGCCCCATTTTATGACCTTTCTCACCACAGCTGTTAAGTGAGTCGCTGAAACTGTTAAGTTAGTAACATGATTGTTAGGTGAAATTGGCTTCCTAGGAGGGTGGATGTTCTCAGTTGCTTTACAGGTCGTCCTTGGTGGACGGCCATTCATTTACTGCTAAGTTTGTAAGCCGCCCTGAGTCTTCGGAGAAGGGCGGGATATAAATGGAATTAAAATAAAATAAAAATAAAATTTAGTGACTGTCTGAAGTTCCAATGGCACTGAAAAAAAATGGTCCTCGCACTTATGACTGTCACAGCATCCCCATGGTCCTGGGATCAACATCGGGTTGCTTGGCAACCAGTATGTCTTTGCAACAGCTGCCTGCCTTCTGCAGCGTTCCCAGCCAGCTTCCGACAAACACAGTCAAAGGGGGAGGCCGGATTTACTTAACAAATGCAGGGATTTGCTTGACAAAAACATGCTAAAACAAGTCCAGTAACCATGCGGATTCAGTGGCCGTAGGTGTGAGGATGAGACATAACTCACTTTTTCCAGTGCAATTGAAACCTCCTCGGTCATTAAACAAATGGTTGTAAGTTGTACAGCTAGTCCTCAACTTACCACCACAATGGAGCCTAAAATTTCTGTTGCTAAGTGAGACATTTGAGTTTTGAGCCGTATTTACGATCTTCCTTTGCCTCAGCTGTTAAGTGAATCACTGCAGTTGATAAGTTAGTAACTCGGTTGTTAAGTGAACCTGGCTTCCCATGGACTTGGCTTGTCAGAAGTTTGCAAAAAGCTTGAATAGAATAGAACAGAACAGAACAGAAAAGAATAACAGAATAGAATAGAAATACAGAAAAGAGTAGAGTAGAATAGAATAGAATAGAATAGAATAGAATAGAATAGAATAGAATAGAATAGAATAGAATAGAATAGAAATATACTGCTCAAAAAAATAAAGGGAACACAAGATAAGACATCCTACTATTGAGCAGTATACATAATATAGAATAGAATTACAGAACAGAATAGAAATACAGAATAGAATAGAATAGAATAGAATAGAATAGAATAGAATAGAATAGAATAGAATAGAATAGAATAGAATAGAATCTTTATAGAGAATAGAATAGAATAGAATAGAATTACAGAATAGAATAGAATAGAATCTTTATAGAGAATAGAATAGAATAGAATAGAATGGAAAACAATAGAATAGAATTACAGAATAGAATAGAATAGAATGGAATGGAAAGGAATGGAATAGAATAGAAATATAGAATAGAATAGAAGGAGCTGGAAGGGACCTTGGAGGTCTTCTAGTCCAACCCCCTGCTCAAGCAGAGAAAGGGGATCACGTGACCTTGGGACACAGCAACGGTCATAAATACGAGTCAGTTGCCACGCATCTGTATTTTGATCACCTGACCATGGGGATTCTGCAACGGTCCTAAGTGTGAAAAAAGGTCATAAGTCACTTTTTCAGTGCCGTTGAAACTTTGAACGGTCGCTAAATGAACTGTTGTAAGTCGAGGACTTACCAGTATACACATCCCGTCAAGGTTTGTTTCCTTACTCCTGGGCGGATTTTTCCAGTTCTGTACCACCTCTCTCTCTCTCTCTCTCTCTGGAGCATTGTTTTCGCTTTCTGCCTCATCAGCCCTGTATCTGTGATGCAAAAGTAAATTACTGACTCCGTGCAGTTTTAGCTATTTATTTATTTATTTTCTCCAGGCACCGGCGAGGTTAAATGATGTGATAATAGTAATAATACTGTACGGCAAGCCTCTGCAGCGGCAGCCAGGGCTCTGAAACGTGCCATTTGCATTTTTAAGGAAATACTTCTTGGAGACAGCCTGGGTGAAAGGTCAGCATTTGCATATAAATGGAAAAGAAAGTCTGAAAAATGCCGGAAGTTACATCTATATCATTTTTTTTCTCTCTCGGCTTCTGAGCCGCTCTTGGGGAGATTAAAAAAAAAAAAAGGCCCGCTTTGCATTTCGTGGGCTATTGAAGGCAGAAAAATGGCAGGAGCTTCAAAATGCAATGAAATTAAAAAAAGAAAAAGAAAAAAGCAAGACATTTTCCTTTGCATACCTTCCTTCCTACTCCAATATAATAAAAGTATCCGGGAGGGACAAATTCACACTTGACTTTCGAAAAAGGTTTAACAAAGAAAGACAGGCAGAGCGTTCGGTGGCTCTTAGAAGGAAACGCAGAAAAGATTTGGCCTTCCACTTTCATAGTTTTGCCTATTTTTAGTTTTGCAATTCTCCACTTGACAGGTGATCACATGACCTTGGGACACAGCGACCGTCATAAAAACGAATCGGTGGCCAAGCAGCTGAATTTTGAACGCATGATCGCGGGGATGGTGCAAAGGCTGCAAAAGTGAAAAAGAAGTCAAAAGTAACTTTTTTCCCAGGACCTCTGTAACTTTGAAAGATCTGAAGAGAAATGTTTTACGCCTGAAGAGAAAGGTTTTGGATCAGGGTGTGTGCTACCTGTTGTAATGTATGCCGGTGAGGCATGGACCCTAACCTCACAATCGATACAAAAGCTACAAAGAGTGGCTGAAACAGCCATGGAAATACACATGCCGGGCATCACAAGTCAAGACAGAAAAAACCCACAGATGGATTAGAGAACAAATGAAAATATATAACATCATCAAGAGCAGGGGGTCTTCAAACTTGGCCCTTTTATGACGTGTGGACTTCAACTCTCAGAATTCCTCCGCCTGGCTGAGGAATTCTGGGAGTTGAAGTCCACACGTCATAAAAGGGCTGAGTCTGAAGACCTCTGATCAAGAGGGTAAGATAATCGAAATGGAAATGGGCTGGTCACATAGCAAAGAAGGACTGATGGCTGGTGGACCAAGGCAGTCATAGAATGGATCCCACTTGATCAAAACCGTCCATGAAAGAGACCTAAAGCAAGATGGATGAGCAACATCAGCAAGTATGGTGGGCGCAACTGGCAAAAGAAAACTCAGGACCATCGGTTGGAAACATGCAGAAGAGGCCTTCATCCTGCTGTGGATGGAGAATGGCTAAAATGATAGAACAGAACAGGACAGAACAGAACAGAACAGAATAGAATAGAAGAATGGGATAGGATGGGATGGGATAGTGCAGGTTTGCATCCCACCAGGCTCAAGGTTGACTCAGCCTTCCATCCTTCCGAGGTAGGTAAAATGAGGACCCAGATTGTTGGGTGCAATTAAGCTGACTTTGTAATAATGCCGCTTGGGGTGTGTGTGTGAAAGCCCTAATAAGCAGGCATATACATAGAAGGAAGGCTACTGCTAAGCTTGTAAGCCGCCCTGAGTCTTCGGAGAAGGGCGGGATATAAATGGAATTAAAATAAAAATAAAAAATATGGAACGGAATGGAACAGAACAGAACAGAACAGAATAGAAATAAGCAGTGCTTTTTTTTGTAAAAGAAAAAGGTGCCAGAACTCACATATGTCATACAACCTGCCTTGCCTACCCTACAAGGTTCCATCCAAAAAAGGTGCCGGAAATCCATTCTGAGCATTCTATGAGAAAAAAAGCCCTGGAAATAAGAATAGAATAGAACAGAACAGAACAGAACAGAACAGAACAGAACAGAACAGAACAGAATAGAATAAAGAATAAGAATAGAATAGAATAGAATAGAATAGAATAGAATAGAATAGAATAGAATAGAATAGAATAGAATAGAATAGAATAGAACAGAGCTGGAAGGGACCTTGGAGGTCTTCTAGTCCAGCCCTCTGCTTGAGCAGGAGAACCTATACCATCTCAAACAAGTGACTGTCTAGTCATCCATTTAATGACCATTTGAAATTATGACGGTACCGAAAAAAGGAACTTATCACTGTTTCTACACTTACGGCCATTGTTGCATCCCCATGGTCACATGATCAAAATTCAGAAGCTTGGCAGCCGGCTCATATTTATGACAGTTGTGGTGTCCCGGGGTCACGTGATCCCCTTTTGCGACCTTCTGACAAGCAAAGTCAATGGGGAAGCCAGGCTCACTTAACAACTGTGTGACTAACTTAACCACTGCAGTGATTCAGTTAACAACAGCGGCAAGCAAGGTCGTAAAATGGGGCCATACTCATTTACCCACTGTCTTGCTTGGATGGTAAGTCAAGGTCTATCAAGATTTGGAGACTGCCCGTCTCACACACAGAGTGACTCTGGGCAGCGTACAAAGAAAACATAACCACCATATAAATATTGTATTTCAGTAGGAGGCAATTAAAACCCGATAACATTTTTTATTTTTTTTTCCTCACCAGAAAAATGAGGCTGCTCTAAAAATATGCAAGAGGGTGCATCACGAGACATACAGTTTTAATTTTCATTCTTTTGACTGTGCAGTGAAGCCCGCTTTCACTTAACAACCGTGTTACTAACTCAGCAAGTGTAGCGATTCGCTTAACCACGGTGGCAAGAGAGTTCGTAAAATGGGGCAAAACGCACTTCACAAGTGTCTCGCTTAGCCACCGAAACGTTGGGCTCAATTGTGGTCGTAATTCGAGGACTCCCTGTGATAGCCATTTCCTAGCTACATCCAGCTAATTAAGCTGAAGCTACAAAAACCCAGCTTCCTTGCCACCAGCCTTGAATTGCCACTTAGGACTAAGCCGTGGATTGCTTTTACCCTGACTTCTGCGTTTTCTCAAGACTCTTCCAATCTCTCACCTACGTTAGAGTAGCAAAACTGGGTTGTGTGTGAAATAAATCTGGCCTTTTTATAGATTTCTGACAAACCACCCACCACCACCGCCACCCCACCCACTAGCAACTGCTTTATGATGAATTGGAAAACTTCAAACCGCCTTAGGAACAAGCTACTAATAGGGCTGTTTCCTCCTATATTTAACTTCCTGACCTGAATGCCGTAATCTGAAAAGCTCCCGCCCCAGTAAGGCCAGGTGGGTGGCTACCTGGCTGTGACAGGTTGTGAGAAGGGTAGGTGAGGAACAGAAGGAAGGTGAGACAACAACAGCCAAGAGACAGGAAGGAAGACTAATAAATAATAAAGCTGGAAGGGACCTTGGAGGTCATCTAGTCCAACCCCCTGCTGAGGCAGGAAACCCTAGATCATTTCAGACAAAGGGCTGTCCAGTCTCTTCTTAAAGACTTCCAGTGTTGGAGCATTCACAGCTTCTGGAGGCAGGTGGTTCCACTGGTTAATTGTTCTCACTGTCAGGAAGTTTCTCCTTAGTTCCAGGTTGCTTCTCTCCTTGGTTAGTTTCCATCCATTGCTTCTTGTCCTGCCTTCGGGCGCTTTGGAGAATAGCTTGACTGCCTCTTCTTTGGGGCAGCCCCTGAGATATTGGAAGGCTGCTATCATCTCTCCCCTCGTCCTTCTCTTGGTTAAACTAGACATACCCAGTGTTACTCAACCTGGGGCAACTTTTAAGGCAGGTGGACTTCAAGTCCCAGAATTCCTCAGCCAGGCTGCTGAGAGTCGAAGTCTTAAAAGTTGCAGGTCTGAGAATCCTTCTCCTGAGGTGTTTAGAGGCAACAGTGTGTAATTCAATCTGAATTTCATCAGGACGTGATACTTAGTATTCTTACTTACTTACTATCCAACAAGTTACTATTCATAACTTGTTGCATAAACCAGGGGGTCCCAATCCCCGGTCTGTGGACCAGTACCGGTCCGTGGCATGCCAGCAACCGGTCCGCACAAACAAGCAAAGCCCCATCCACGGGATGCAGGCAGCACACAAAACAACGCATCCTCTGGTCCGCGGAAAAACCTCTCTCCATGTTACTGGTCCCTGGCGCCCAAAATGGCACGGGCCCGGATTATCTAAGGGAACACCTGCTGCCAGCGTCAATTTCCCATCGTCCTGTGCGCTCCCAAAGGGAGGGCCTCCTCAGGGTACTGCCGGTCAAGGATTGCCGCCGGCCGATCCCCAGGGGGAGGGCGTTCTCTGTGGGCGCGCCTGCCCTATGGAATCAACTGCCAACGGAACTCCAGACTGCCCCCGACCTTCGTTCATTTCGCTGGGACCTAAAAACCTGGCTCTTTGAGCTATCTGGTCTGGACTGAGGGGTTTAATGTTTTTAAATTGTGATTTAATTTTTGTGGCTAGACTTAATTTAATTTTATTTTAATTTTATATTGGATTGTTTTTAAATTTTGCCTTGTAAACCGCCCTGAGTCCTTTGGGAATAGGGCGGTATATAAACCGAATAAATAAATAAATAAATAAATAAAAGGTTGGGGACCTCTGGCATAAACAACAACCCAGTCCAGGTGGCAGATAATTAGTGTCAAGGCCTGTCCATCCTTCCTTGGGTGAGATCAAGGAGCCAAAACTATACCTAGTCCTTGAATTAATGACACGGTAGTTATTAATTGTTGTAGTCAGCTTACTTTTTTTTTTACATACATTTTTATTAGTTTTTTTTTATAATCACAGTGCTTAAAATATTTATCAGCAACATATTGTCTAGGTTTCAATGTCTAATTTGCTAATACATATTAAGTTCTTTTCTCTCTGCCTTGTTTATCTTCTAGCCAATTATAAACAGTATTCCATGTTCTAAACTGAATCTTCTTTCTCGTTCACTATCAATGTCAATCTATCCATTTCTGCATACGCTTAAGGTTTTTTTTAATTAATGCTTCCTCTGCTGGTAATTCTTCGTTTTTTCCAATATTGAGCAAATGCAATTCTTGCTGCAGTTAATATCTGTAAAATTAAATAAATACACTCTTTCTCATAATCACCTACAATTATACCTAATAAAAATAATTCTGCCTTACTTGTTGTAGTCAACTCACAAAATTCACTCCGTGGCCATTTGAAGTTACAACGACCCTGACTTATAGCCATTTTTCACACGACCGTTGCAGCATCCCCAGGGTCATGTGATCAAACTTCACACACACACTTGGCAACTGACTCATATTTATGACGGTCGCCCTGGGGAATCACGTGATCCCCTTTTGCGACCTTCTGACAAGCAAAGTCCATGGGGAAGCCAGATTCACTTAACAACCCTGTTACTTGTTTAACGACTGCAGTGATTCACTTAACAACGGTGGCAAATAGGGTCATAAAGGTCATTGTTAACAGGCCAATGCTTTGTATGTACTCCAATTAGACGTTTTATATTTTTTTTTGCTGGTGTTTTAATGGTTTTTTCCTGTTTTCATTGTTTTAAAACGATTTTTTTTAAAAAAGGAAAGATTTTAACTGTTTCTGAATTGTGAGCCGCCCAGAGTCAATTGGCTGAGATGGGTGGCTACAGAAATCAGATTTAATAAATTAAAATATGCAAATGAAATGGGGTGAAACTCGACAACCGCCTCGCTTAGCAACGGAAACTTTGGACTCAGTTGTGGTCTCATAAGCCGTGGGCCACCCGTAGACCTCTGCACTGTGCAGGAAATAAAATACAATAAAGTGAAACCTGCCCTAATATTTCTGCAAGGAAACTTAAGCGTCCTTCAGGCAGGAGCTGAGTAAAAGAGTGCAACAATCCAGCCTCAGAAATCTTGCTTTTAAGAAGTGTCAATTCTTTTCCTTCTGCTTGTCAAATCAAAGACCTCCTTCTGAGTCAACCTACCGTTTAAGCCAGAGATATTTCCTGTCCTCCGTAATAATACTCTCCGCAGGTGCATTGTTAGGCAGCTTCAGAAGTCCCTGGTTGCTTAAAATACTTGACTTTTCTCTTTAAGTCAGTGCAGCTTATGTAATGAGATTCTGGCTGCAGGAGAGGACAATTTACTCTCCTCTATTCTTAGCGCCGAGGTTTTTCTTCAAGAGGCATTTGATGAAATCTGCAACTGGACAAGTATCTTAGCTAAAGGGCTACAGGGCAAATTCTCCTGCAGCTGCTGAGTGGAAAGGAGGAGGAGAGGAGCAACCTGGAATTAAGGAGAATCTTCCTAACAGCGAGGATAATTAACCAGGGGAACTACTTGCCTCCAGAAGTTGCGGGTGTTTCATCATCGGAGGTTTTTTAAGAAGAGACTGGACAGCCACTTGTCTGAAATGGTATAGGTTCTGCTGCTCGAGCAGAGGCCTGGACTAGAAGATAGAATCAAGAACACGTGAAGTACTAATACCACTTTACAAGGCCTTGGTAAGGCCACACCTGGAATATTGCATCTAGTTTTGGTCACCACGATGTAAAAAAGATGTCGAGACTCTAGAAAGAGTACAGAGAAGAGCAACAAAGATGATTGGGGGACTGGAGGCTAAAACATATAGGGAACGGTTGCTGGAATTGGGTATGTCTAGTTTCATGAAGAGAAGGGTGAGGGGTGACATGATAGCAGTGTTCCAATATCTCAGGGGCTGCCCCAAAGAAGAGGGAGTCAAGCTATTCTCCAAAGCATCTGAAGGCAGGACAAGAAGCAACGGATGGAAACTAATCAAGGAGAGAAGCAACCTAGAACTAAGGAGAAACTTCCTGACACTTCGAACAATTAACCAGTGGAACAACCGGCCTCCAGAAGCGGTGAATGCTCCAACACTGGAAGTTTTTAAGAAGAGACTGGCCAGCCATTTGTCTGAAATGGTATAGGGTTTCCTGCCTGAGCAGGGGGTTGGACTAGATGACCTTCAAGGTCCCTTCCAACAACTTCTTCTTCTTCTTCTTCTTCTTCTTCTTCTTCTTCTTCTTCTTCTTCTTCTTCTTCTTCTTCTTCTTCTTCTTCTTCTTATTATTATTATTATTATTATTATTATTATTATTATTATTATTATTATCTCCAAGGTCCCTTCCAGCTCTATTCTGAAACTATTTAACAAACTCCAGAATGCAAACTTTTCAACTTTGCTTCTGAATGTCCTCAGTTACAGGCAGTCCTTGACTTACAACCAAAATTGAGCCCAACGTTCCTGTTGCTAAGCGGGACAGATGTTCAGTGAATTTTGCCCCGTTTTAAAACCTTTTGTTGTAACAGGTGTTAAGTGAATCACTGCAGCTGTTAAGCTGGAAACACGGTTGTGAAGCGAATCTGGATTCCCCGTTGATTGTGCTCGTCAGAGGGTTACAAAAGTTGATCCCGGGTCCCCGGGGACGCTGCAACGGTCATAAATATGAGCCAATTGCCAAAGCGTCTGAACTTTGATCACGCGACCATGGGGATGGTGCAGCGGTCGTAAGTGTGAAAAACGGTCACAAGTCCCTTTTTTTCAGGGCTGTTGTTACTTTGGACAGTCAATAAATGAATGGTTGTAAGTTGAGGATTACCTGTACTTAGTGAAAACTCTGGGTGTTTCAATTCTAAGATATTTGGATCTCGACTACCCCAGAAACGTTGCAGGCCCAAAACCCTGTCCCACATTTCAAGCATCCAGGTATGTTCCAAATGCGTTGGCTTTGGATAGCGAGATGGGCAGCACATAAATTAAATAAATAAATCTGAAGGTATGGGAGCCTTATTTATTTATTCATTCATATCCTGCCTTTATTATTTATACAAATAGCTCAAGGTGGCAAACGTACCCAACACACCTTCCTTTTCCTATTCTCCCCACAACAGCAAACCTGGGAGGTGGGCTGGGCTGAGAGAAGCCATTTGCCATTGCCTTCGTCCTGCGCTGAGATAGACGGACTGGCCCAAGGTCTTCCAACTGGCTATGCCTAAGGCCAGACTAGAACTCACAATCTCCTGGTTACTAGCTTCATACCTTTCATCTGAATGTCTTTCTCTCTCTGGCTAAGATCATCTTAGCATTCCTTTATTAGAGGGAGTTTCCTTGAACCTCTGGCTAATATGCATTGATGCAGTAGAAAGATGGCTACATACAGGTAGTCCTGAAAACTGTCTCCTGGTGATTGGCCGAAAGTTACCTAGCTGGCCTTCATGCCTAAGGTAGGGACTAGAACTCACTGTCTCCTGGTGATTGGCCCAAAGTCACCCACCCAGCTTTCATGCCTAAGGTGGAACTAGAAGTCACCACCTGCTATTGATTGGTCTAGAGCAAGGGTAGGCCACCTTGGCTGTTTTATGACTCGTGGACTTCAACTCCCAGAATTCCTGAGCCAGGATGCTTTAAGACAGGGGTCTTCCAACTTGGCCCTTTTATGACTTGTGGACTTCAACTCCTAGAATTCCCCAGCCAGGATGCTTTAAGACAGGGGTCTTCCAACCTGGCCCTTTTATGACTTGTGGACTTCAACTCCCAGAATTCCTCAGCCAGGATGCTTTAAGACAGGGGTCTTCCAACTTGGCCCTTTTATGACTTGTGGACTTCAACTCCCAGAATTCCCCAGCCAGGATGCTTTAAGACAGGGGTCTTCCAACCTGGCCCTTTTATGACTTGTGGACTTCAACTCCCAGAATTCCCCAGCCAGGATGCTTTAAGACAGGGGTCTTCCAACTTGGCCCTTTTATGACTTGTGGACTTCAACTCCCAGAATTCCCCAGCCAGGCATGCTGGCTGAGGAATTCTGGGAGTTGAAGTCCACAAGTCATAAAAGGGCCAAGTTGGAAGACCCCTGGTTTACCAGAACGAGCAAACGAAATAGGAAAGCCTCAGGCAAGTCTTGTTTCAGAACCTTGATTTTTAACCTTGCACTATCCAACTCGATCGGGACATTTTATTTCATCCTTCCCCCCACCCCCCCAAACGTAGCCTTGGCAAAAATTCTCCCCTCGCCCCAGGATATCTAACATCTGATCAGAGGATGCTGGAGGCATTTTTTAAAAAAATTCTATTCCAGTGGAAAGAAAACAAAGAGAGAGGAGGAAAAACACCGAATGCGCTTGGGATCCTGCCAGTGTTCTGACACCATCTGCGTTCTTCGTTCACACCATTTGTTAATATTTTACCCAGCATGCCTAAACAAGACGCAAGGAATGTGTTCAGTAGCAACCTTTCTCTTCAATGGAGCTAGCCCTGTTAGTAATGAAAATGGCCTCTTCAAAGAATGTTCTGCGTATTTGGGGCGCCTTATTTGAGGGGGGAGTTCCACGCTGTAGACAGGGTTCTCCCCACCTCATGCTATTATCTCCACAATACAACCATACAAATCATGTCTTTTGCCAGTTCCTTTTCTGGGTGTGGGGTTGTTGTTGTTTTTTTTTGGCTTGTTGAGAGCTAGGGTCTAACCCAGGGGGTCTTCAAACTTGGCCCTTTCAGGACTTGTGGACTTCAACTCCCAGAATTCCTCAGCCAGCGTGCCTGGCTGAGGAATTCTGGGAGTTGAAGTCCACAAGTCCTAAAAGGGTCAAGTTTGAAGACCCCCTGGTCTAACCCTTCAATTACGCACTGTGGGTGACCCACGTTCACTGCATCGCCAACAAGGAGCAAAACTGCCAGTGTGCACAGCCAGCCAGCCACGTATGTGCGCGCCAGACGTCTGTCTGACATTTCCCCAACCCAAAAATGTAAGGCCAATTTGACTTCAGACAACCAGGCAAAGCTATGAGTGCTAGATCCCAGGTTTTATGCAGCAATGACTCAGAATAGCAGAATAACAGAGTTGGAAGGGACCTTAGAGGTCTTCTAGTCTAACCCCCTGTTCAAGCAGGAGACCCCTATACCATTGCAGACAAATGGTTGTCGAATCTCTTCTTAAAAACTTCCAGTGATGGTGCACCCACAAGTTCTGAAGGCAAGCAGTTCCACTGATTAATTGTTATAACTGTTAGGGATTTTGTTCCTTAGTTTTAGGTTGTTTCTCTCCTTGATTAGTTTCCGTCTGTTGCTTCTTCTCCTGCCTTTAGGTGCTTTGAAGAATAAGTTGACTTTTTGTGACAACTGATAAGTTAGTAATCCAGTTGGTAAGTGAATCTGTCTCCCCCGTTGACTTTGCTTGTCAGAAGGTCGCAAAAGGGGATCCTGTGATCCCATGACCTTGGGACACAGCAACGGTCATAAATATGAACCAGTTGCCAAGCATCTGAATTTTGATCACGCGATCATGGGGATATTGCAAAGGTCGTAACTTCGAAAAATGGTTGTAAGTCAATAATAAAAAAAGCTTCTTTCAACACGTAAAAAAAAAAAAGAAAAAAGTGAAGGAAATGATTGGTCCATTAGTGGGGGAAAGTGGCAAGAAGGTGACAAGCAATAGGGAGAAAGCAGAACTATTTAACTCGTTTTTTGCATCTGTCTTTACACAAAGGGAAAAAACAGTCCAACCTACCAAAACCAGTGCCATAAAAAACAGAATAGAAATGCAAGTTAAGATAGGCAAAAAAATGGTAAGTGAACACCTGTCCAGCCTAGACGAGTTCAAATCACCAGGGCCAGATGGATTACACCCCAAAGTTCTCAAGGAACTGGCAGACGTGATCTCAGAACCACTGAACTATATTTTTCAAAGATCCTGGAGCACTGGGGAACTACCAGAGGACTGGAAGAGAGCTGATGTAGTTCCCATCTTCAAAAAAGGGGAAAAATAGATCCTGGAAACTACAGACCTACCAGCCTGACCTCAATACCTGGGAAGATTCTGGAAAAGATAATCAAACAACGAATCAGTGAGCATCTAGAGGCAAACAAAATCATTACTAAAAGCCAATATGGGTTTGTCAAAAACAGATCATGCCAGACAAATCTTATTGCATTCTTTGACCAAGTGACAAAACTAGTGGACCAGAGGAATGCTGTAGATATGATTTACTTGGACTTCAGTAAGGCATCTGATAAAGTAGATTACAACCTACTACTTGATAAGAAAGAAAAATGTGGGTTAGACAGCATTACCACCAGATGGATTCGTAGCTGGCTGACAGGCCGTACTCAGCGTGTGGTCCTCAATGGAACCGCATCTACATGGAAGGAAGTGTGTAGTGGGGTGCCCCAGGGCTCTGTTCTGGGCCCAGTGCTCTTCAATATCTTCATCAACAATTTGGATGAGGGGATAGATGGGGAACTCATCAAATTTGCAGATGACACCAAGCTGGCAGGAATAGCCAACACCCCAGAAGACAGGCTTAAGATACAGGAGGATCTGGACAGACTTGAACACTGGGCACTATCTAACAAAATGAAATTCAATGGTGAAAAAAGTAAGGTTCTACATTTAGGCAAGAAAAACCAAATGTACAGGTATAGTATAGGGGGTACCTTGCTCAATAGTAGTAACTGTGAGAGGGATCTCAGAGTCCTAGTGGACAATCCCTTAAATATGAGCCAGCCGTGTGCTGCAGCTGCCAAAAAAGCCAACACAGTGCTAGGCTGCATTAACAGAGGGATAGAATCAAGATCAAGTGAAGTACTAATACCACTTTACAATGCCTTGGTAAGGCCACACTTGGAATCCTGCATCCAGTTTTGGTCACCACAATGTAAAAAAAGATGTCGAGGCTCTAGGAAGAGTACAGAGAAGAGCAACAAAGATGATTTAGGGGACTGGAGGCTAAAACATATAAGGAATGGCTGCTGGAATTGGTTATGTCTAGTTTAACGAAGAGAAGGGTGAGGGGTGACATGATAGCAGCCTTCCAGTATCTCAGGGGCTGCCCCAAAGAAGAGGGAGTCAAGCTACTCTCCAAGGCACCTGAAGGCAGGACAAGAAGCAACGGATGGAAACTCATCAAAGAGAGAAGCAACCTAGAACTAAGGAGAAACTTCCTGACAGTGAGAACAATTAAGCAGTGGAACTCCTTGCCTCCACAAGCTTTGAATGCTCCAACACTGGAGGTTTTTAAGAAGAGACTGGACAGCCACTTGTCTGAAATGGTATAGGGTTTCCTGCCTGAGCAAGGGGTTGGACTAGATGACCTCCAAGGTCCCTTCCAACTTTACTATTATGATTATGACTTTTTTCAGTGCCATTGTAACTTTCAAAGGTCAATAAATGAACTGTTGTAAGTCAAGGATTATCATATATATATATATATATATATATATATATCCTGTCGGAAAATTACATTCTGTGTTTGTTGTTTTTGTCACCACTAAAAACAATACAATATTCCTACAAATTGCTAAAAACAATTCCATATTCCTACAAATTGATTTAACAGATGTCTGGAGCCCATCCGCTTTTATTAATGAGAATAGTGTAAGAACAGAAATGAGGTCACTCTGCTTGATAGTTTGTTGAACAAGTCTTCAGCTCTTCCAAAGTTTTCCATTAATCCCAAACACAACAGATGTACGATGCAACTTTGCTGGGGGGGGGGAGGAGAGATTAAAAAATAAATAAAATCTCCTCTTTCTGATTCGCTCTTTCATTCAGCCTGATTAAAATAACTTGGCGATTTGTTGTTGTTGTTGATGCTGTTGTTGTTTTTATCATCTGCCTATTTTGGCATTAATAGAAACAAAGGGGGGGGCGGAAAGGAGAACTTTTCACAAAATGGTCAGGACGAGCTGGTTTTATAAAAGGAAAAGAAGGGAACCCCCCCAAAAAACCTAAAAAGGTAGAGCAAAAGAGGAAAATAGATAAGACAGCGAGGTTAGCCACAAAGCGTGCTGCTTAAAGAGATGAAATGAAATCTCTCTCCCAACAGTTTTTCCCCCCCATTTGAAAGTGTTTATTAATCTATTCTCTCTGAAGCCAAGAAAAGAAAGTTCAATCAAACACAAAGATCAAAGTTACTTTAATTCAGGTGAAAAATGATTATTTTCGCCCCCCTCTGGGTTGAAAAAAACACACCACCACACCAAAGGAGGACTGCGGTTTCATCATTCTCTTTAAAAAAAGATATCCATCAGTTGCCAGTAATAGCTTGAAGAGGTGACAGCCTCTGCTGAATTTCCCCAAATGGAACATTTATAAAAACTTGCCAGAAACATGGGAGGCAAGAGTAAAGCTTTTATTTTATTATTTTATTTATTTTATTATTTTTGCTCTTTCTTCTGAGCTCCCAGGAATGTTGGGGAATATTCAGGGGAATGTAAAGTAGGGATTGAACAGCTGCACCGCCTTAGTGGTGCTGTTCCATTCTACAAAAGGCTCTACGGCTAGTCCTCAACTTACAACGATTCATTTAGCGACTGTCTGAAGTTACAACAGTACAGGTAGTCTTTGACTTACAACCATTCATTTAGTGACTGTTCGAAGTTTACAGTGGCAGGGAAAAAAGTGACCCATGACTGTTTTTCATACTTATGACTGTTGCTGCATCTGGTCTGGTCACATGATCAAAATTTTGACTCTTTGGCAACTGACTCATATTTATGACGGTAGCAGTGTCCCGGGATCATGTGATCCCCTTTTGCGACCTTCTGACAAGCAAAGTCAACGGGGAAGGCAGATTCACTTAACAACCGTGTGACTAACGAGAGTGATTCACTTAAGGTCTGTGGCAAGAAAGGTCATAAAAGGGGGCAAAATTCACTTAACAACTGTCTCACTTAGCAACAGAAAGTTTGGGCTCTGTTGTGGTTGTAAGTCAAGGAACTGAACTGAACTGCGCCTGAAAAAAATAATTTATATCTGTCCCTCACGCTTATGATCTTTGCATCATCCTCGTAGTGACGTGATCAAAATTCGGGCAACTGGCAGGTTTTTACAACAGTTGCCATGTTCTGAGTTCAAATGATCACCATTTCTGACCTGCCCAAATGGCTTCTGATAAGCAAAATTAAGGGGGGGGGGAGGTGGATTTGCTTTATGACCTGGTGATTCACTTAACAACTTCAGTGATCCACTTAACAACTGTGGCATAAAAAGGTTGCAAAATCAGACACAACTGTCACCTTGTTTAGCATAAGAAATTCTGCTCCCAATTATGTTTGTAAGTCAAGGACCACATGTACAGGTTGTCCTCAATTTAGGACCACATGTAATCTTCCATCTTTTACATAAATTCTTCCTCCTGAATCTAGGCTGGACCAAAATATGGAAAATTTAGGGGAAAGAAGTCCTGTCTATTGCAGTTCCACTGTACTAACATTATGCGAATACCCTGCAGAACTATTTATAAAAGTACAAAATTAATCTGTGGAGCTTGCAGTCAACAATTCAGCACAGTCACGTCTGCGTAAGGTACTTAAGTAGGGCAAGAAGAGGAGAATGTTAGCCTGTTATGCAGACAAGGAAACTGGGTTAATTGATCACGAGGTAGCTAGATTAGCCCCCAACACACAATCATTAGGGGATGATCTAGAGAAGGTCAGAAATGGTCTTCAGGAAAATATACAGGAAGAAAACATGAACGTCGGCCAGGAAGAGAAAAATTCCATAAGGCTTTGAAGATTTCGATATTATACCCTTGTAAGGTTTTACTCTTAGCCTCACAATTGCCCCAGCATTACTCAGGAATTTACAAGAGCCAAAAGAAACTCCTGAGCCGAAGTTTCAGCAAGCAAACAACTTTTATTTTGATCAAAATAGAGTTGGGTGGCCACATCTCTCTTCCTGGCTGGTAGAGAGATGAAGGCAACAACCAGGAAAGATGTTTTCCACCTTTTATACCTTTCCAGAACAAAGAGATCCGGTCTTGGTACTAGGAACCAAAAGGTACAGAAAAATAATTCCTAGATCATGACTCATACATAACAACCCAGGCTCCACCACAGCTCCTTTCCCCCTCCCCTTACCATGCTCTTTTCATCTAAGCCAGGGGTGTCAAACTCAATTTCATTGAGGGCCGCATCAGCATTGAGGTTGCCCTCAAGGGGCCGGGTAGGTATGGCCAGGGTGGGCGTGGCCTACTGGGTGGGCGTGGCTAGAGTGCGTATGGCCTGCTGGGTGGGCGTGGCCAGCTCTGCATCCTTCGCATCAAGGGTGCCTATGGGGGCCCGGGCAGGAGTGGGGCAGATCTGAGGGTCTCTGGCAGAAGGAGGGTCTCTGGGCCAGGGCCAAGGCAGTGGGGGCCGTTCCCTCACTGTTTCCAGGATGGCTTCGCGGGCCGCATGAAACCACTTCGTGGGCCGGATCTGGCCCCCGGGCCTTGTGTTTGACATGTCTGATCTAAGCAATCCCCTGTACCTAAAGCACGAAACATTTCCTTTTATATAACTAATTTCCCAATATAAAGCACCTACAAAGCTGCTTGCACATAAACAAAGATGATTACAAAGTATCACTACTAATATCAATATTACTAATATCAACCTTAAGCATAATAAAATCCCTTCACCCTATAACAGTGTAACAGAGTTGGAAGGCACCTTAAAGGTCTTCTAGTCCAACCCCCTGCTTGAGCAGGAGAACCTATACCATTTTAGGCAAATGGTTGTCCAGTCCCTTCTTAAAAACTTCCAGTGTTGGAGCATTCACAACTTCTGGAGCTTTTTTTGCCACGCATGTTAAGTGAATCCCTGCGCTTGCTAAGCGAACCACACGGTTCTTAAACGAAACTAGCTTCCCCCATTGATTTTGCTTCGCAGAAGCCAGCTAGGAAACTCGCCAGCAGCGATCACGTGATCATGCCGCAACTGTCATAAAGACATGCCAGTTGCCAAGCGTCCAAATTTTAATCATGCGACTGGGTGGATGCTGTGATGGTGATAGTAGAAGAACTGGTTACGTCATTTTTTCCAGTGTGGTTATAGCTTCAAATGGTTGCTAAAGAAGGGTCATAAGTCCAGGTGATTAAGATGATTAATTAGAAAAGAAGCTTCATATTGATGTGGTTATTTGTAAAAGTACTAGAAAAATGTTTATATTCAATTGTTATCTACTAAAATCCTAACTAATGTACTAATATAAGGTTGATAAAAGAGAGTATTATTGGAAGAAGAGAAAATCAAGGAAAACTATTATGTACAGTAAGCATTAACCTTGTGAACTCCCAGGCTTCCTCCTTCCGTTATATATTCAAGATGGACAGTATTTAATATTTTATTGTTATGTATCTGTAGGGGTGTGGGTCTATACATATGTTGTATGTAGTATGTTTTGGGTGTGTGTCATGTATGTGTCTCACTTTGAGAGCGGGCAACTAAATTTCATTTTTGATGTGTGCCATTGTGCCCACAGTAAAAAATGACAATAAAGATTATCTTATCTTATCTTATCTTATCTTATCTTATCTTATCTTATCTTATCTTATCTTATCTTACGTTGTCTTATCTTATCTTATCTTATCGAATTATAGAAACTGATTGTTATTTTTTGAAAATATAAACCCGGACAACATGCTGTTTACCAAATATTAATGGTTATTATGTTAAAAATTTTTAATAAAATATATTTTTTTAAAAAAAGAATGGTCATAAATAGAGGACTACCTGTATTGGACATGTTTATTTCCCTTCCAACCTTATTATTCTCTGTTAATGGATGGGACCCAGAGCAAGGAAACTGCTAGAGCAGATGGTCCCTCAGATAGCCAGGCCCCATGCCATAAAGGCCTTGGTACACAATGCGACAAACTGCACCTTGAATTGCAGCCAGAGACTATTGACAGAAGCTAATGCAGCTCACAGAACAAAGGTGTTGCAGTTAGTCCTTGACTTATGACCTGTTACTCCAGGGAGTTGCTATCCACTGCATGATCGAAGGCCATCCTCATTTTTACATGGAAAGAAAGAAAGAAAGAAAGAAAGAAAGAAGAAAGAAAAGGAAGAAAGAAAGAAAGAAAGAAAGAAAGAAAGAAAGAAAGAAAGAAAGAAAGAAAGAAAAGGAAGAAAGGAAAGAAAGAAAGAAAGAAAGAAAGAAAGAAAGAAAGAAAGAAAGAAAGAAAGAAAGAAAGAAAAGGAAGAAAGGAAAGAAAGAAAAAAGAAAAAAGGGGAGGGAGGGAAGGAAGAAAAAAAGAAAGGAAGGGTTAAAGAATGAATGAAAGGAAGAGGGAAGAAAAGAAGATAGAAGGAAGGGGGAGGGAGGGAGGGAAGGAGGGAAGGAAGGAAGGAAGGAAAAAAGAAAGGAAGAGTTAAAGAATAAATGAAAGGAAGAAAAAAGGAAGAATAAATGAAAGGAAGAAGGAAGGAAGGAAAAAGAAAGAAGGCAAAAAAAAGAAAGGAAGGAAAAAAGGATTCTTTGCCTTGTTACAAACATCATCTTGACTTTCTCACACGTATCCCACTGCCAGAATGCCCCGGATTACTACTATACTGTACTATATTCCTCTTTTTTTCATTTCCTTAAGGTTGGGTTTATTTTAATCCCTATAATGGGTGTCAAACTCGATTGCATCACATGACGTATACAGGGGTCTTCAAACTTGGCCCTTTTATGACTTGTGGACTTCAACTCCCAGAATTCCTCAGCCAGTGTGCCTGGCTGAGGAATTCTGGGAGTTGAAGTCCACAAGTCATAAAAGGGCCAAGTTTGAAGACCCCTGACGTATCATGACGTTTTTTGCCTTTGCGGAGCCGGGGCGGGCATGGCCTGCCTGTGACGCAGCTGGCCCGCGGGCCGCCACTTTGACACTCCTGCTCTAACGTATTTATTTTTCATAAAAAGCCTGTGTTGTATTGTCTTCTTTTGTTACTTTTCACCAACATCGAAGTTTACAAAATGCAAAATAAACCAGAGCTGTTAACGGTGTGTCTTTTTTTTTTAAGCTCCACTGTTGATGCAACCTAAAATTACATGTTTTATTTATTTTTTTAATTTGCAGCCACATGTTTGATTTGCACAGAACTATTTCAAGACTCTTTTCACACATGCTTTTTGCCCAGGCAGATGTTCTCATCTTTATGCATTTGGCAGGTTTCCCGAGTTTTCTTTAAAAAAAATAATTGAATTATCTGCATCTACCCATTTCTCCAACCCGTGCAGATTATTTGGGAATTTTATTCCTGTATTCTAGGGTACAAACTATCCAATCCGATTTTAAATCTCCTGCAAATCTGATCAGCATTCCCTCTCTCCCTTCATCCAAGCCAAAAACAAAAATATAGTCCTCGACTTACGACCACAATTGAGCCCAAAATTTCTGTTGCTAAGTGAGACAATTGAGTTTCGCCCGATTTTACGACCTTTCTTGCCACTGTTGTTAAAGTGAATGGCTGCAGGTGTTAAGTTAGCATCACGGTTGTTAAGTGAATCTGGCTTCCCTATTGACTTTGCTTGTCAAAAGGACGCAAAAGAGGAATCAGGTGATCCCTGGACACTGCAACCGTCATAAATGTGAGTCTGAGTTTTGATCACGTGACTATGGAGATGCTGCAAAGGTCATATGTGTGAAAAATGGTCATCTGTCACTTTTTCCAGTGCAGTTGTAACTTTGAACAGTCACTGGAAGTTTTTAAGAAGAGACTGGACAGCCATTTGTCTGAAAAGGTATAGGCCATAGGGTTTCCTGCCTGAGCAGGGGTTGGACTAGATGACCTCCAAGGTCCCTTCCAACTTTTATTCTTATTAAATCAACTATTGTAAGTCAAGCACTATTTTTTAGTAAAGGCCTCAGGATTCAGGACAAAAAACTCATCAAAACTCTGCCAGATCTGCCTCCAATTGATATGAATCTATGAAAAAAAAGGAATTATTTTTGCTTTGGATGCTTTTGAGCAATCTTAGGGAAAAATAAATAAACAGTGGCTGTTTCGTAGACTTTTAAGAGTCCTGGAAGAAATGTGAAAGCACCAAATCATCCTGCAACAGGAAATTCAGATTAAGCTCTGGGAAGGAACTGGGATTTTGGAATTTAATTTGGAATTTTTGAAGTTGAATCTTGCAAAACCCTCAGGTTTTTTTGCCCTCTCACTCCCGGTCCACCAGCTTAATTAGTGCATTTTTTTCCCTTTTTCCCAAAAAGAAATAAATAGTTAAGTCTTGCTGCAGGCAAGGTTGTCGGTTGTTAAATGATGGCTTATTTGTTAATCCCTTCCTCTCCAACCAGTAGGCGCGGGCTTGTACGTGTGCAATGCCAGAACATAGATGTCCAAGCTTTTAAAATGTCGGAAGTAAAATGGCAGCTGCGGTGACGCCGAACTCACGACACAACCGGCTCAGTTCAGCCAGACGCGCGGTGGAACGAAGCTCCTCCCGGCGCGCACGTGTGAACGCGATGCTCCTCCCTCCCCGTGTCCGGATCGCCCGCTCGGCTGGCGCTGCTGAGGGCTGGCAAATCGCGAAAGAGTTGTTGCAACTTGCTGCGCAAATGCAAGACCCGCCACAACGGCGTGCGAGAGGTTTTAAAAAGGAATCCCATTCCCGGGGATCGTTGAAATTTTGCAAAAAATCCGAGAGCAACCCCCCCCCCAGCGTCTTTTTCGGGGATTCTGAACTGGGAAGGTGGGGTGGAACCTCCATGGATAAAAGCAGTGTATCTGAACGACAGACGCGAATGAAGGCAACGCTTTCGTAGATGCTGGTCCAGCAAAAAAAATAAATAATTCTCTTGTAAATACTGCAAATGGTAGCTGGCCACTCAGGGAAAAATTATCTAGAGGTTTTTTTTTAAAAAAAATCCCACCTAACTAATCAAGGAGAGAAGCAACCTAGAACTAAGGAGTAACTTCCTGACAGTGAGAACAATTAACCAGTGGAACAACCTGCCTCCAGAAGCTGTGAATGCTCCAACACTGGAAGTTTTTAAGAGGAGACTGGACAGCCATTTGACCAAAAATGGTATAGGGCAGTGATAGCAAACCTTTGAGAGACCAAGTGCCCAAACTGCAACGCAAAACCCATTCATGTATCATTGTGTGCTGCATGGGCGTGGCCCATTGAGTGGCTGTGGCCAATTGGATGGGTGTGGCCAATTGGGTGGGCATGGCTGCGGTGGTAACGGCAGACTGGGTAGGACTAGAAAGCTCAATCAATCAATTCCAACTTTGCGAGATCTTTTCCCCCCCATTCCTCCCCCCCCAGAAGTTGAAATTGATTGATTGATTGAACCTTTTTTTTTGTACACGGCGGCAGAGGCCTAAAGCGAAAAGGTTTCATAAAACCCAGCTGAAGGCCTAGGACTGGGGCGATGGCGTGCGTGCCCACAGAGAGGACTCTGCATGCCACAAGTGGCAAGCGTGCCATAGGTTCGCCACCATGAGTACAGGGTTTCCTGCCTGAGCAGTGGGTTGGACTAGATGACATCCAAGGTCCCTTCAAACTTCTTCTTCTTCTTCATAATAATAATAATAATAATAATAATAATAATAATAATAATAATAATAATAATAATAATAATAATAATGCAGGCTGAAAAAACAAGAGTATTATAAAAATAACAGAAACAAAGGCAGAATATAAGGAAAAACGGCTGGATGACAGAATAAATAGATGGAAAACCAAAGTTTTGCATGGACAGCATTTGAAAAATATTGAAGAAAAATGTGATAACAACTTGACATGGGCATGGCTTAAGATGGGAACCATCAAGAAAGAATCGGAAGGCTTAATACTGGCTGCTCAAGAGCAAGCACTACAAATTAATGCCATGAAAGCGAAGATACAAAAATCTACTGACAGTCCAAATTGCCGACTTTGCAAGGACAAAGTTGAAACTGTTTCACATTTAATATGTGAGAGTAGCAAAATCGTGCAAAGTGATTACAAAGCTAGACATGACCGAGTTGCTAAACTAATCCACTGGGCATTGTGTAAAAAACTACAACTTGCCTGTGTTCGAAAAGTCATGGAAACATAGGGTGGAAAAAGTTGTCGAGAATGAGAGGGTGAAGATCTTGTGGGACTTCCGAATACAGACAGATCGCCATTTGGAACACAACCCGCCAGATATCGCAGTCGTAGAGAACCGAAGCGTACAGTTGATTGATATCGCTGTACCAGGAGATGCCAGAGTCGAAGAAAAAGAACTGAAAAAAATTATGAAATAATGCAACCTGGCCATCGAAACTGCGCGATTATGGATGAAACGTGTAACAGTGATACCCATTGCCATCGGGGCACTGGGAACTATGTCCAAAAACTTTGCAAAATACATCAAGAAATTGCAGCTTCCTGCAATAACTCCAGCAAAGCTACAACAAACTCCGCTACTCGGAACATCTTACATTTTAAGGAGATACCTGGCTGATCCCTAGGATGCTGGCAGCAACCTGTGTCAACCATTAGTGCCAAAGAATTTGAGTGTTCAGTTGACTGAGTTTCATGTTTTATGAATAAAAGTTTTATAATAATAATAATAACAACAACAACAATAACAACAACAACTCAAGGTGAAGAATATTTCCTCCTCCTCCTATGTTACCCAAAACAACAACCTTGTGAGGTGTGTTGGGCTGCAATGTTCAGAACAGATAGTCCTCCACTTTCCACAGTTCACTTAATGACTCTTTGAAGTTACAACAGCACTGAAGTGACTTATGACCATTTTTCACACTTAACTGTCGTAGGATCCCCACGGTCACATGTTCAAAAATTCAGATGCCTGGCAACTGACTCATTTTTGTAGGACGGTTGCAGGGTCCCTGGGATCACGTGATCCCTTTCTGCGACCTTCTGACAAGCAAACTCAATGGGGGAAGCCCGATTCACTTAAGAACCGTGTTACTAACTTATCAACTGCAGTGATTCACTTAACAACTGTGGCATGAAAAGTTGTAAAATGGGGCAACATTCACTTAACAAATGTTTCACTTAGCAACATAAATTTTGGCCTCCATTGTGGTCATAAGTCAAGGACTATCTCAGAGGTCTTCAAATTTGGCCCTTTTATGACTTGTGGACTTCAACTCCCAGAATTCCTCAGCCAGGCACGCTGGCTGAGGAATTCTGGGAGCTGAAGTCCACAAGTCATAAAAGGGCCAAGTTTGAAGAGCCCTGGACTACCTGTAAAGCAGTATTTCTTAACCTTGGCAACTCCCAGAATTCCCCAGTAAGCTGTGCTGGGAGTTGAAATCCCCACAGCTTAACATTGCCAAGGTTGAGAAACATTGATGCGTAGGAATACTCAATAATAATAATTAGCATTTGCTAATTGATAATTAGCCTTTTTGGGCCAAAAGAGGTGTATCTATCATTCTCCAACACCTTTTTCAGCTGGTTTTGATTTCTGGATTTATTGGCTGGCTGCTTCTTTTTTAAGACAACAAGTCAGCTTTTCTGCAATCTTTCCAACATGCAGGTAGTCCTCAAGTGACCACCACAACTGAGCCCAACGTTCCTGTCGCTAAATGGGACAGTTGTTAAGTGAATTTTGCCCCATTTTTATGACCTTTCTTGCAAAGATTTCAAGTGAATCATTGAAGTTAAAGTTAGTAACACGGTTGTTAGGTGAAGTTTGAGCATGTGACAATGAGGATGCTGCAATGGTCATAAGTGTGAAAAATGTCACTTTTTCAGTGCCCTTATAACTTCAAATGGTCACTAAAGGAACTGTTGTAAGTTGAGGACTACCTGAATCTGCAAATATTGTGGAGCTGAGCAATCGCAAGGAAAGAGATCCTTTGGAAGCAAGGCTTCCAGTGTTTATTGAGATTTTATGCAGCGCTAGCAGAAAGATTGGCAAGCTTTAATATCTCAACTTTCCTGCAATGTCTGTGCTAACTGTCCCCCCACTCTGAGCTGCTGACAAATTGCAAATTGTCTTGGGATGATTTTAGATGGAAAAATGCTGGGATGACTTTTTTTTTTCCAAAGGAAAGAACTGGTAGGTATGGGGCTGCAACATGCAAAATCTGTGGTTTTTACAGTCGCCCATAAATTAAGCAAAGAAAATCAAGGGTGAAGCATCACACGAAAAGCTAACAGAATAACACCAGAGTTGGAAGGGACCTTGGAGGTCTTCTGTCTAGTCCAGGGGTAGGCAACCTCGGCTCTTTTATGACTCATGGACTTCAACTCCCAGAATTCCTCAGTCAGCTATGCTCTTTTATGACTCATGGACTTCAACTCCCAGAATTCCTCAGTCAGCTATGCTCTTTTATGACTCATGGACTTCAACTCCCAGAATTCCTCAGTCAGCTATGCTCTTTTATGACTCATGGACTTCAACTCCCAGAATTCCTCAGTCAGCTATGCTCTTTTATGACTCATGGACTTCAACTCCCAGAATTCCTCAGTCAGCTATGCTCTTTTATGACTCATGGACTTCAACTCCCAGAATTCCTCAGTCAGCTATGCTCTTTTATAACTCATGGACTTCAACTCCCAAAATTCCTGTCAGCATAGCTGACTGAGGAATTCTGGGAGTTGAAGTCCATGAGTCATAAAAGAGCCGAGGTTGCCTACCCCTGGTCTAGTCCAACCCCCTGCTCAAGCAGGAAACCTTATACCATTTTAGACAGTGGTGGGATTCAAATATGTGAACAACTGTTTCTCTGTGTGGATGCTGCTTCCAGAAGTCCATTCTGGGCCTGGGCAACAAAAAATTAGCTACCGGTTCTGCTGAAGTGGTGCAAACTGACTGAATCCCACCACTGATTTTAGATGGTTGACCAGTCTCTTCTTAAAAACCTCCAGTGATTGAGCACCCATAACTTCTGGAGGCAAGTCGTTCCACTGATTAATTGATCTAACCGTCAGGAAGTTTCTCCTTAGTTCTAGGTTGCTTCCTTCCTTGATCAGCTTCAAACTGTTGCTTCTTGTCCTGCCTTCAGGTGCTTTGGAGAATAGCTTGACCCCCTCTTCTTTGGGGCAACCCCTGAGATATTGGAAGACGGCTATCATATTACCCTTAATTCTTCTTTTCACTAGACTAAAGGTAAAGGTAAAGGTTCCCCCGCACATGCGTGCTAGTCGTTTCCGACTCTAGGGGCCGGTGCTCATCTCCGTTTCAAAGCCGAAGAGCCAGTGCTTGTCCGAGGACGTCTCCGTGGTCATGTGGCCGGCATGACTAGACGCCAAAGGCGCATGGAACGCTGTTACCTTCCCACTGGAGTGGTCCCTAGTTTTCTACTTGCATTTTTACGTGCTTTCGAACTGCTAGGTTGGCAGAAGCTGGGACGAGTAACAGGCGCTCGCTCTGCTACGCGGCACTCGGGATTTGACCCGCCAAACTGCCGACCTTCTGATCGACAAGCTCAGCGTCCTAACCCACTGAGTCGCCGCGTCCCTAATTTCACTAGACTAAAGGTAAAGGTAAAGGTTCCCCCGCACATGTGTGCTAGTCGTTTCCTACTCTAGGGGCCGGTGCTCATCTCCGTTTCAAAGCCGAAGAGCCAGCGCTTGTCCGAGGACATCTCCGTGGTCATGTGGCCGGCATGACTAGACGCCAAAGGCGCACGGAACGCTGTTACCTTCCCACCGTAGTGGTCCCTATTTTTCTACTTGCATTTTTACGTGCTTTCGAACTGCTAGGTTGGCAGAAGCTGGGACGAGTAACAGGCGCTCACTCTGTTACGCGGCACTCGGGATTCGACCCGCCAAACTGCCGACCTTCTGATCGACAAGCTCAGCGTCCTAACCCACTAGACTAGACCTACCCAATTCCTGCAACCGTTCTTCATATGTTTTGGCCTCTAGTTCCCTAATCATCTTTGTTGCTCTTCTCTGCACTCTTTTCTAGATTCTAGGAGTCAGATCAGAGAACGGTACTCTGTTTAAAAATACTACAAAAATTATCGAAGCCCCTTTAATGTTATTTTAAATGAAATTATAATAAGCTTCTGCTTGATTTTGGGGAGGGGGTGTTTCCTCTGTGCTTGGTTGTTGTTTTCTTGCAGATATTTTATTTGTATTAATGAATTGTCTAGCCTGGTAATGAAACATCTGCAGGATAACAACCAAGCACAGAGAACATCAAGAACCCATCAGTTCAAACCTCAGCTATATACTGTATATATGGTTTACTATTGATTTTCTTTTCCTCTGCTTATCTCCAATCAAGGTTTCCACTGAGTAAAGTTTGCCTATCACCCAAGCCTCAATAGCATTCACTACCCAGTATTTTTCAACCTGGGAAAGTTTTAAGATGTGCAGACTTCAACTCCCAGAATTCCCCAGCCAGCCATGCGGTCTGGGGAATTCTGGGTGTTGGAGTCCGTACATTTTCAAGTTTCCAAGGTTGAAAAACACCAACTCATAAATGTGGCCAATTTTCAATGGTGTTTTTATTCTCAGTTAAAAATGGCTAGAGCTGGGGTCTTCCAACTTGGCAACTTTAAGATTTGTGGATTTCAACTCCCAGCATTCCTCAGCCAGCTGGGAGTTGAAATCCACAAGTCTTAAAGTTGCCAAGTTGGAAGACCGCTAAGTTAGAGACTCTTTTTTTCCCCCCTTGACCCTAATGAGGAAAAATCACAGGCATTCCTCTACTTACGAGCACAACTGAGCTTCAAATTTCCATGGCGAAGCATGACAGTTGTTAATGAGTTTTGGCCCATGTTACAACCTTTCACGCCACACTTGGCAAATGAATCACTGCAGCTGCTGAGTTAGTAACACAATTGTTCAGTGAATCTGGCTTCCCACGTTGACTTTGCTTGCCAAAAGATGGCCAAAGGTGATCACGTGACCCCAGGATTGCAACTGACACAGATCCAGGCCAGTTGCCAAGCGTTGGAATTTTTATCACGTGACTGTGGAGATGCTGCAGCAAGTTATAAGTGTAAAAAAAACAACAACGTAAGTCACTTTTTCCAGCGCCATTGAAACTCTGAACGGCCACTAAATGAATAGTGGTAAGTTGAGGATTCTCTATATGCACAGAAATGCAAAGCTACATCAATCCGCACCACAGAAAAAAGGACAGAATAAGTGATGGGAGGTAGCAGAAACGGCAAAGCTGACTGTTTTAATTCAAGAAAAAAAACCACAAAAACATATCCAGCTTTGTTTCTCCTAGGAAATCACTTCTGGATTTTGGGCTCAAGACAGAAAAAAATGAAGTTTTGATGTTGGTTTTGCTGATTAACATAGTTCCTATAGAAGTGGCCAGTATTTGTTAAATCGGCAAAGGAAAAAAAGTTGAGCTTGGGATTTTATTCTGTATTTTTTACACCCTGAAAAAAAAGGAAGTGCATGCTTTTTTTTTCTTCTCCCCCCCCCCCCGCACCTACACTTTTCTTTTTCCTTTCTTTCCTTTTCCTAGTTTCCTAATACTTGCATTTTATATTACGATCATTTTAATAAAAAAGAATATAAAAGAGCAGATTTATTAGCCAGCATTGCAACAGCACCTGACTTTGGCTTATTCACACAACACGTTACATCTGGTCTCCTGAGTACACTCATTATTTCTTCATTCACCCTTTTCTACCAGATAAAAATCTAATTTGGACTGAGTTTGTACATCAGCGTAAGCTATGATCTCGGCCCCCATCCAAAATAACATCCCTACTACACGATAACCAATTTGAACATCAATATTTCTGGAGAGGCAATGAAAGATGATGTCTGAACTTAGCAGCCAGGGATAAATAAGACTTTATTGTGGCAATATGTTTTTCAAATATGCACTCATATATTTTAAACGCATTGTCTCATGATTGCTTTTTTTATGTAGCAATCTTGTTTTTTTTTTATTTTTATGGAAGGTTATTACTCCTGATGGGTCCATGTGGATAAACTGAATTATCAGAGAAATGAAGATAGATACATTCTTAATTTGCTTATAGGTTTATTCCTTTTTTTTACACTGTTTTCTGCAGGACAACTCATGACAAAAACAAGACAACTGTGATTGGTATTGTAACAGCTGAAAAAAACAGGGTTGACCCCAGATATCAGTTACGGCAGACATGTCAAACACAAGGCCCGGGGGGGCCGGATCCGGCCCGTGAAGTGGTTTCATGCGACCCATGAAGCCATCCTGGAAACAGTGAGGGAACGGCCCCCACTGCCTTGGCCCTGGCCCAGAGACCCTCCTTCTGCTAGAGACCCTCAGATCTGCCCCACTCCTGCCCAGGCCCCCATAGGCACCCTTGATGCGAATGACGTAGAGCTGGCCACGCCCACCCAGTAGGCCATACGCACTCTAGCCACGCCCAC